>NC_084847.1:60608210-60609710 GCF_033115175.1 Lepus europaeus | reverse complement strand
CCTAACCTAAACCCTAACCCTAACCCTAACCCTAACCCTAACCCTAACCCTAACCCTAACCCTAACCCTAACCCTAACCCTAACCCTAACCCTAACCCTAACCCTAACCCTAACCCTAACCCTAACCCTAACCCTAACCCTAACCCTAACCCTAACCCTAACCCTAACCCTAACCCTAACCCTAACCCTAACCCTAACCCTAACCCTAACCCTAACCCTAACCCTAACCCTAACCCTAACCCTAACCCTAACCCTAACCCTAACCCTAACCCTAACCCTAACCCTAACCCTAACCCTAACCCTAACCCTAACCCTAACCCTAACCCTAACCCTAACCCTAACCCTAACCCTAACCCTAACCCTAACCCTAACCCTAACCCTAACCCTAACCCTAACCCTAACCCTAACCCTAACCCTAACCCTAACCCTAACCCTAACCCTAACCCTAACCCTAACCCTAACCCTAACCCTAACCCTAACCCTAACCCTAACCCTAACCCTAACCCTAACCCTAACCCTAACCCTAACCCTAACCCTAACCCTAACCCTAACCCTAACCCTAACCCTAACCCTAACCCTAACCCTAACCCTAACCCTAACCCTAACCTAACCCTAACCCTAACCCTAACCCTAACCCTAACCCTAACCCTAACCCTAACCCTACCCTAACCCTAACCCTAACCCTAACCCTAACCCTAACCCTAACCCTAACCCTAACCCTAACCCTAACCCTAACCCTAACCCTAACCCTAACCCTAACCCTAACCCTAACCCTAACCCTAACCCTAACCCTAACCCTAACCCTAACCCTAACCCTAACCCTAACCCTAACCCTAACCCTAACCCTAACCCTAACCCTAACCCTAACCCTAACCCTAACCCTAACCCTAACCCTAACCCTAACCCTAACCCTAACCCTAACCCTAACCCTAACCCTAACCCTAACCCTAACCCTAACCCTAACCCTAACCCTAACCCTAACCCTAACCCTAACCCTAACCCTAACCCTAACCCTAACCCTAACCCTAACCCTAACCCTAACCCTAACCCTAACCCTAACCCTAACCCTAACCCTAACCCTAACCCTAACCCTAACCCTAACCCTAACCCTAACCCTAACCCTAACCCTAACCCTAACCCTAACCCTAACCCTAACCCTCAACCCTAACCCTAACCCTAACCCTAACCCTAACCCTAACCCTAACCCTAACCCTAACCTAACCCTAACCCTAACCCTAACCCTAACCCTAACCCTAACCCTAACCCTAACCCTAACCCTAACCCTAACCCTAACCCTAACCCTAACCCTAACCCTAACCCTAACCTAACCCTAACCCTAACCCTAACCCTAACCCTAACCCTAACCCTAACCCTAACCCTAACCCTAACCCTAACCCTAACCCTAACCCTAACCCTAACCCTAACCTAACCCTAACCCTAACCCTAACCCTAACCCTAACCCTAACCCTAACCCTAACCCTAACCCTAACCCTAACCCTA
>NC_084847.1:60395710-60595710 GCF_033115175.1 Lepus europaeus | reverse complement strand
CTTTCTTTCTTTTTTTTTTTTTTTGACAGGCAGAGTTAGACAGAGAGAGACAGAGAGAAAGGTCTTCCTTTTCTGTTGGTTCACCCCCCAAATGGCCACTATGGCCGGTGCGCTGTGCCAATCCAAAGCCAGGAGCCAGGTGTTTCCTCCTGGTCTCCCATGTGGGCACAGGGCCCAAGCCTCGGGGCCATCCTCCACTGCCTTCCTGGGCCACAGCAGAGAGCTGGACTGGAAGAGGAACAACCAGGACTAGAACCCGGGGTGCCAGCACCGCATTCAGAGGATTAGCCAAGTGAGCTGTGGCACCGGCCTATACACAGTGTTAACACACAACAATAAACCACACCCAGGAAATCAACTATCACAGCACAAAACTAAAATTCCACTTTCAGTAAATCTCACAGTAAGAGTATACCTCAGAATAAATGTTCACTGGGAAAAATGTTACATATTGAAAGTTACAGAACATTAGTGAATGGAGTTAAAGACAAACATAAATACAAAGACCTACTGCACATATACAATAGAACACCAAATTTTTTTTAATTAATTAATCAATTAATTTGAAATCAGAGTTAAAGAGAGAGAGAAGGAGAGGCAGAGAGAGAGGTCTTCCATCCAATGGTTCACTCCCCAATTGGCCACAACAGCCAGAGCTGTGCTGATCCAAAGCTAGGAGCCAGGAGCTTTCTCCAGATCTCCCGCATGGGTGCAGGGGCCCAAGGTCTTGTCCATCTTCTACTGACTTCCCAGGCCATATCAGAGAGCTGGATCAGAAGTGGAGCAGCCGGGAGTCAAACTGGTGCCCATATGTGATGCTGGCACTGCAGGCAGTGGCTTTACCCACTATGCCACAGCACGGGCCCTAACACCTAGAATTGTTTAAGACTGCGGTACCACAGAGTAAATGATACGCAGATTCAATCTGATTGTTATCAAATCTCAAAAACCATGGGCAATGTATTGGGAAAATTATCCCAAGACTCATCTGGAATTTCAAGGGATGCTACCTAAACGGCCAAAGCAACCATAAACAAAGGAATATAAATTAAGGAGACTCACACTTCCCCATTTCAAATCTTTATTTATTTTTTTGACAGGCAGAGTTAGACAGTGAGAGAGACAGAGAGAGAGTTATACAGTGAGAGAGAGAGAGACAGAGAGAAAGGTCTTCCTTCCGTTGGTTCACCCCCCAAATGGCCACTACAGCCGGCACACTGCACCGATCTGAAGCCAGGAGCCAGGTGCTTCCCCCTGGTCTCCCATGAGGGTGCCTTCCCGGGCCACAGCAGAGAGCTGGACTGGAAGAGGAGCAACCGGGACAGAATCTGGCGCCCCAACCGGGACTAGAACCCGGGGTGCAGGTGCTGCAGGCAGAGGATTAGCCAAGTGAGCCATGGTGCCAGCCCCCATTTCAAATCTTAACACTAGGCTGGCACTACGGCTCAATAGGATAATCCTCCGCCTGCAGCACTGGCACACCGGGTTCTAGTCCCAGTTGGGGCACCAGATTCTGCCCCGGTTGCCCCTCTTCCAGGCCAGCCCTCTGCTGTGGCCCAGGAGTGCAGTGGAGGATGACCCAAGTGCTTGGGCCCTGTACCCCATGAGAGACCAGGAGAAGCACCTGGCTCCTGGCTTCGGGTCAGCGTGGTGCCCCAGCCCCAGCACACTGGCTGCAGTGGCCATTGGAGGGTGAACCAACGGCAAAAGGAAGACCTTTCTCTCTGTCTCTCTCTCTCACTGTTCACTCTGCCTGTCAAAAAAAATATTAACACTAAACAACGGAAATCAAAGAAAGGATGACACTTGCACAAACAGAAAGATTCATAGAATTGAACTGAGAGTACAGAAATAAAACCACACATCTACAGTGAATTGTTTTTTGACAATGAGCCGATGCATTAAAACAGGGAAAGCATGGTATCTCCACAGTGGACACCCGGCCTGGTGCCTGTGGCATCAGCTGAGACATCCGTGTCCCACACTGGGATGCCTGCGTTTCACGCCCACCTCCTGCTCCCAACTCCAGCTTCACGCTAATCCAGACCCTGGGAGGCAGAGGTCATGGAAAATGGTCTTGGGTCCTTGTCACCCAGGCAGGAAACCCAGAATATTCCCCTGGCTCCCACTTCAGCACCCTCACATCCCAGCAAGCACTTGGGGAGTGAACCAGAACATGAGAGCTAGTGTATCTCACTAGCACTCTCTCTCATATGCATATAGACTTAGAAATAATTTTTAAAAGAAGGATGTCTTCAACAAATGCTGTCTTCACGACCTTGGATTTAGCATCTTTCTTAGATCTGACACCTACAGCACAAGCAACAGTAGTAGAAGCAGATACACTGGATTTACCTCAAAACTAGCATCTGAAGACACTACAAGGACAGCTGAAAACACTGTCAGACTAGGAAAAAGAGTCCACTGTTTGCACCGATTATTTCTCCAACATCCAACACAGAACCTCTGTGACCAGACTCATAAGCAGGTCTCAGACAGCAGCTGGAGGCCCACAGTTCAGTCTAAATATGATGCAGTCTGCCTAGTGATAGCATCAGAAGCACAGGATAAGGCCTCAGCCCCACAGGCTGCCACTTCTGATGTCACTCACACGTTCCCACGTTACCAAGGACTTGTGCCCCACTTTGTCACAAACCAGAGCCTCCCGCGATCCCCTCCTCAGTTTCAATCATGTGCTCACAGAACCCAGGGAACACTGCACTCACCAATGCCAGCTTATTACACAGCTCTCTTAAGGCTGCACGTGAACAGCCAGAGGACCAGCACAGGCCAGGCAGTCAGGGCGGAGTACAGGGCTCTCAAACCCTCCACGTGCAGCCTCCCTCCTTCCTCCTCGTCTTCAGCAACACAGAAGCTGTTTGAACCCCACACCTTTGGACTATTATGGCCATTAATGATGGACTCAGTCCTCTCCACAAAGCCTGGGGCTTGGGTAAAAGGTTGGGGTGGGGCTAAAACTCTGTACCTGGAACCACAGGGTTGGTTCCCCTGGCAACCAGGCAGCCTGGGGCTGTCCAGGAACCTCCAACTACCAGCCAGTAGCACACACAAGACATCACTTCACACATTCTGAAGTCTAGGTCACAGCTGAGTGCCAGGAAACTGAGGCACAGGAGGCCGCATGTGCACCTCTTGTTTCACAACCCAAAAATCTGAAGAGAATATTTACACATTACACATCTAACAGCATGCTGTCCAGAGTATGTCCTATGTGTTTTCTTTCCTTTTTAACATTCATTTATGTATATGAAAGTCAGAGTTACAGAGAGGGAGACAGAGAGAGACAGAGACAGAGAAAGAGACAAAGAGAAAGATCCGTCCCCTGGCTCACTCCCCAAATGGCTGCAATGGTTGTGGCTGGGCCAGGGTGAAGCCAGGAGCCAGGAGCTTCATCCTGGTCTCCCATGTGGGTGGCAGGAGCCCAAGCACTCAGATCATCTTCTGCTACTTTCCCAGGCCATTCCCAGGAAGCTGGATCAGAGTTAGAGACCCAGGACTGAAACCTGCACTCATGTGGGATGCTGGTATCCTAGTAGGCAGCTTTACCAGCTGCACCACAATGCCAGCCTGAATCCTGTGTCTTTTCTTAAAATGGTGAAATAATTGTTGAGAAACAATATAGAATGAAATGAATGTAGACAGAAACTTCACTACATGTACAAACAGTCACTCAAATCAGTGTATACATTAAAATTTGAAATGCAAAGTATAAACATTCAAGAGAAAATCTATGTGCCCTGGCATTTGGTAATTACTTTTTTTTTTTTTTTTTTGACAGGCAGAGTCGATAGAGAGAGACAGAGAGAAAGGTCTTCCTTTTTGCCGTTGGTTCACCCTCCAATGGCAGCTGCGGCCGGTGCATCGCGCTGATCCGAAGCCAGGAGCCAGGTGCTTCTCCTGGTCTCCCATGCGGGTGCAGGGCCCAAGGACTTGGGCCATCCTCCACTGCCTTCCCGGGCCATAGCAGAGAGCTGGCCTGGAAGAGGGGCAACCGGGATAGAATCCGGTGCCCCAACGGGGACTAGAACCCGGTGTGCCAGTGAAGAAATATTAAAGATAGTAGACCCCCCTCTCCCTATTTCGTAAGTTTTACTTTTTGCTTTTACCCTTCATTTTTAGAGCAACCTTTGACCTGCTTTCTAATTTCTGGCTCAAAGGGGGTCAAGGCTTGCTTCTACTGACCAGGCATAATGGAGCCAAGGCAGGAAGAGACAACATCGGAATGTGGGAAATGGCCCACCAAAACCTGTTTACCTCTACAGGCGCCCGGTTGGTGAAACACAGGAGCAGCCTCCTCTCTGTTCTTTGTGTCTGTTCCTAAAATGTTTAACTTAGGATTTATTCAGCCTTGGGAAATGTATGGTGAGAGCGACCCCGCCCTACCCTGTTGTAAATCTTGTCTTTGCCTGAGTTATCTGTACTTTGCATATGTATACCTTCTCACCTTATGCTTGTAAAACGCCCTTACCTCCTCTGTGAACCTAATGGATTAGCTTGAAAGGCCCAAGTAACTATAAAAAGCTGATGTAAATTGTACTTAGGGTCACATTCCTGACGCTGCGACCCCAGCATGCTGGTGAATAAAATACTCTACTCGCTTTTTGCATAAGAGCCTGTCTCTTGGTGTGTTCTCTGCTCCGGCATGGCCATAACACCAGCACCACAAGGCAGAGGATTAGCCTGTTGAGCCACGGCGCCGGCCTTGGTAATTACTTTTAACACACAGCACAAAAAGACAATTCCCAAAAGAAAAAAATTAATATCATGGACTTCATAGAATTAAATTTTCTACTCTGTGACCCATTATGTGCAGAGAACAAAAAGACAAGCTACAGATTGGGAGAAAATGTTAACAAAATACATCTGACAAAGAATGTGTATTCAAAATACACAGAGATTCCTAAAAATAAAAAATAACCACAAACAATTCCACTAAAAATGGGCAAATAAATGGTTACCTGGCCACTAAAATATTTATTAGAACTGCTAGACAACAAAACAAGAACAAAACAGCAGCTGCAGGAGGGAACAGGAAGTCTCCTTGGTGCTGGAGGAGACAATGGCACAGCCACTACGGAAAAACGTGTCAGTGCTTTTCCCAGGGAGAAACAAGTGTCACTGTGCAATCCAACATCTACACCCTACATGCTCTGTGTTTAAAACATTGCTTTAAAAAATATTTCCAGACAGCAATCACCAGGTAAATTTGTTCAGACTTACGGTAGTAGGACTCCTCCAACAGCAGAGTGATGCGGGACTGAACTGGGTACTCCATCCACGGTGCACTCGCCACACGTCTGCAAGAACAGAGCTGGTTTCTCTGTGCTCTACACTGGACCCCCAACACCAAAGGCAGGAGGAAGCTTCCCACATCAGCCGAGTCTCCAGGTCTCCAGACACCACCCAGGGGTCAGTTAAAGGCACAGCACATGACTGCCTCTCCCACGTCAGACGCCCATCACAAGCCTGTCTCTCCCACAGCAGCAGGTCCCCAGGTCACAGAGCCTCCTCTCTGAGATGGCCACAGACTGAGGGCTCACACAGCTCCCTACTCAGGTTCAATCATTGCTATGATGTTCACAGAACTCAGAAAAACAATTTCCTGAATGTTTCGGTCTCCCCACAATTCATCACTGAAATCCAACCCCCAAAGTGATGTTATGAGGAGGTTATTTGGGAGCTGGCACTGTGGTGCAGCAACTTAAGCCAACACCTGCAGTGCCAATATCCCATAGGGGCGCTGGTTCAAGTCCCCGGTGCTGCACTCCAATCCAGCTCCCTGCTAATGCGCCTGGGAAAGCAGCAAATGATGGTCCTAGTGTCTGGGTCGTTACACCCACGTGGGAGACTTGGATAGAGCTCCTGGCCCTGGGCTTCAACCTGGCCCAGCCCTGGCCATTGCAGCCATTTGAGGAGTGAACCACTGGATGGAAGCTCTCCCTCTCCTATCTCTATCTCTCCCTCTCTCACTGTAACTCTTCCAAATACATAAATCATTTTAAAAAGAGGTTACTTGAACGTGACTGGATGGAGAGTGCTCCGTCACCATAAGACATCTGAGCTGGAAGAGGGGAGTCGGGCTGGGCCCCAAGGGAAACCTGCATGTTTTCTTCACTCTACCTGTGCGACACCAAGAGGAAGCAAGAGCTTCACCCTAAAACACTGTTGCTTTTCTCAGATGCCTGCCTGTTCACTTACTTGTAACATTAAAGTTAGAAGACTGGGGGTCAGTGCCGTGGCTTAACAGGCTAATCCTCCGCCTTGCGGCACCGGCACACCGGGTTCTAGTCCCGGTTGGGGCGCCGGATTCTGTCCCGGTTGCCCCTCTTCCAGGCCAGCTCTCTGCTATGGCCCGGGAAGGCAGTGGAGGATGGCCCAAGTCCTTGGGCCCTGCACCCGCATGGGAGACCAGGAAAAGCACCTGGCTCCTGGCTTCGGATCAGCACGATGCGCCGGCCACAGCGGCCATTGGAGGGTGAACCAACAGCAAAAAGGAAGACCTTTCTCTCTGTCTCTCTCTCTCACTGTCCACTCTGCCTGTCAAAAAAAAAAAAAAAAGCAAAAAAAAAAAAAAAAGAAGAAGACTGGGGAGGGGGATTAGCAGAGGGAAGGCTTGGAGAGGTCCGCCCTGGACCACGGAGGCCACGGGTCAGCTGAGTTTATCTCACACGGAGCCCGGGGGGCAGGCCTCACCACACTGTGGCAGAATAGAAAACCTTCTGAGCCACGAGCTCCACACAGGCCACTCACGGCCGTCGGACACCTGCGGGTTCTGCGCCGTCACAGAACTGAGTACTCGGGGCAGAGCTGTGACCCCGGCCTGGCCCAGTGCTGGACACTGCGGCTGTCAGACACCTGCGGGCTCTGCGCCGTCACAGAACTGTGAGTGCTCCGGGCGGCGCTGTGGCCCCGGCCTGGCCCAGTGCTGAACACTGTGGCAGTCCAGAGAGTGAACCAGCAGACGGAAGCTCACACCCGTTCTCTGTACTGTTTCAAGTAAATATATAAATAATACAAAATAAATGAGCAAAGCTAGTCCAGAGCTGCTCCTTGTGAACGAATTTTTTTTTTTTTTGACAGGTAGAGTGGATAGTGAGAGAGAGAGACAGAGAGAAAGGTCTTCCTTTTTGCCATTGGTTCACCCTCCAATGGCAGCTGCGACCGGCGCATTGTGCTGATCCGAAGCCAGGAGCCAGGTGCTTTTCCTGGTCTCCCATGCGGGTGCAGGGCCCAAGCACTTGGGCCATCCTCCACTGCACTCCCTGGCCACAGCAGAGAGCTGGCCTGGAAGAGGGGCAACCGGGATGGAATCCGGCGCCCCGACTGGGACTAGAACCCAGTGTGCCGGCGCCGCAAGGCGGAGGATTAGCCTGTTGAGCCACGGCGCCGGCCTGTTGTGAACGAATTTTTAAGCGTACCCAGGTAATCCTTACCGGTCTAGGACCAGGGCTCCGTCCAGGGCCTCCAGGGGCTGGGGCGAGGCTGACAGGGGCTTCTCCCCCCCACATTCTCTGTCTTTCCCGCATCTTTCCTTCAGCCCCGGCCCCCGGAACCCCGACAGCGCCTCCCTGCCCGGTCCTGAGGGGAACGGAGCCGCGGCTCCCGCCATGGGCTCCCAGGCCGAGGCACCTGCCCGAGCTTCCGGTCGTCGCGGTCGAGGAGGAGCCGACGCGCAGAGGAACCGCGGCGCCACCCGGGCGGCGGGGCCGGGGCGGGCGCCCCCTGGTGGCAGCCCCTGATCCTGAAGCTGGCGGCTCCCAGCGCCCCAGACCCCGGCTGGAGGGAGATGCAGACAGAACCGGAGCCGCCATAGAGCATGAACCGAGGGCCTGGCCCGGAGACACAAGTCACTTGATTTGCTATGTATCGGTAACAATGTAAAAGAACCATTGAAATTTGAAAACTAGAAAATGAAAATGTTAAAATGTGACACTGGTAACAGTTGCGCTACATAAAATTAAAGTCCTTAAGCAAAATCTTAACAAAGTATAAATATGTGTTTAGAAAACCTTGGAACTTGACACACACCTTAAAATCATTCAAAATGTCCCAAGTACTCATATTTAAAACGTCAATTTTCCTCTGCCTCTCTATAACTCTGCCTTTCAAATACATAAATCTTTTCTAAAAATGTGAACCTAGGGGCTACCACTGTGGTGCAGCAGGTTAAAGCCCCAGCCTGAAGCGCTGGCATTCCAGATAGGTGCCAGGTTCCCGGCTGCTCCTCTTCTGATTCAGCTCTCTGCTATGGCCTAGGAAAGCAGTAGAAATGGCCCAAGTCCTTGGGTCCTTGCACCCATGTGGGAGACCTGGAAGAAGCTCCTGGCTCCTGACTTCAGATCAGCTCAGCTCTGGTCGTTGTGGCCAACTGGGGAGTGAACCAGTGGAATGAAAGACCTCTCTCTCTCTCTCTCTCTCTCTGGCTCTAACTCTCTTCGTAACCCTTTCAAATAAATAAAATAATTCTTTAAAAAATGCAAACCAATAAAAAAAATCCAGAATAAAATGGACATAAACATGTATTTTGTGGGGCCGGCACTATGGCATAGCAAGTAAAGCTTCTGCAGTGCCGGCATCTCACATGGGCACCAGTTCGAGTCCCAGCTGCTCCACTTCTGATCCAGCTCTCTGCTATGGCCTGGGAAAGCAGTGGAAGATGACCCAAGTCCTTGGGCCCCTGTACCTGCATGGGAGACCCAGATGAAGCTCCTGGCTCCTGTCCAGGGGAGTGAACCAGTGGATGGAAAACCTCTTTTTCTTTGCCTTTCCTTCTCTCTGTGTAACTCTTTCAAATAAATAAATAAATAAATCTTTTAAAAAACATGTATTTTGTGATAAGTTTTTAAATTTAGTTTTATTTATTTGAAAGAGAAAAGGAGAGACAGAGGCCTTCCATCTGCAGGTTCACTCCCCAAATGGCTGCAAAGGCCAGAGCTGGGCCAATCTGAAGCCAAGAGCCAGGAGCTTCTTCCAAGTCTCCCACACAGGTGCAGGGACCCAAGGACTTGGGTCATCTTCCACTGCTTTCCCAGGTTACTAGCAGGGTGCTAGACTGGAAGTGGAGCAGCCAGGACTCAAACTGAGCCTATATGGGATTCTTGGGCTGCAGGCAGCAGCTTTACCTGCTGTGTCATAGTACAATTCCCATGGTAAGTTTTTAGATGTAAGCCCAAAAGCCAAACAATGAAAGAAAACAATCGATAATATAGACTGTTAGATTTACAAATCTACTCTGTGGGGGCAGATGTTGTGGATCAGCGGATTAAGTTGCGACTTGGGATGTCCACATTCTGTGTCAGAGTGCCTGGTGCGAGTCCCGGGTACTCCCAGCTTCCAGTCCAGCATCGAGCTCGTGCTCCTGAGAGGGCGCAACAAGCCCGGCCCAGTGGAGACCTGGATGCAGTTCCTGGTTCGTGGATGCAGCCTGGCCCAGACGGAAGTTGGTCAGATAAAGTGGGTTCGCGCGCCCTCTCGTGGCCGCCATGACTGCGCAGAACGCTCAGCATGCCTCATCCTAGCTTTTCTAGGAAATGAAACAAATTCGGGGTCGTACTCAGGCCTCCGTGTTGGAAATTTGCACTGAAAGGGGGCGCACTACCCCATGTCTTTGTCTGACAGTCGTGATGCACAACTGTATGCAATGTCATGAATACGAGTGTAATTTTTAAACAAAAATCAACTCAAAATAGTCCATATGCTGAAAACTGAAATGC
This sequence comes from Lepus europaeus, assembly GCF_033115175.1. Lineage (NCBI taxonomy): Eukaryota > Metazoa > Chordata > Mammalia > Lagomorpha > Leporidae > Lepus > Lepus europaeus. The sequence continues at coordinate 60,585,976 of NC_084847.1, read as the reverse complement.
AGAAATATACAAATTCTAGAAAAATGTAGACTGGAGTCTATGTGGTCTTGGATTTGGTAAGGAGTTCTAACCACAGTTCAATTCACAAAAGAATAAAGTTGTGAACGTGGACATCATAAAATTAAGTTTTCTTCTCTGTGCAAGGCCCTGTTCAGAGAACAAAGAGGGTGCAGGATGGGAGCAAGCACCGACAGAGCAGACACCTGGCGAAGAGTGTGCACTCGGGGTAGGCATTTGGTCGAGTGGTTACGATGCCCAAGTTCCACATCTGAGTGCCTGGGCTTGATTCTGGGCTCTGGCTCCTGACTGCAGCATCCTGCTAACAAGGATCCTGGGTGGCATCAACTGAAGGCACCAAACTATTTGGTTCCTGGTACCCACGTGAGACACTGGATTCAGTTCCTGGCTCCCCACCATCTGGGGGCTGTTGCAGAAATTTCTGCAGTTAACTGGAGGTGGGAGCTCATTCTGTCATTTTTCTCAAAGATGTGTATATCAGGGGCCGGCACTGTGGCGGAGTGGGTAAAGCCACTGCCTGTCAGGCCAGCATCCCATACAGGTGCAAGTTCAAATCCCGGCTGATCCACTTCCTAACCAGCTCCTTGCTAATGTTCCTGGGAAAGCAGTGGAAGATGCCCCAAGTCCTTGGGGCCTTGTATCATGGGTCCTAGTACCAGCTATTACAGCCATTTGGGAATAAACCAGAATGTGGAATCTCTCTCTCTCTCTCTCTCTCTCTGCCTCTCAAATAAATATTTTTAAAAAGGAGTAAGTCATAATCTATTTAAATTATTTAGAATATGTGAGCATCAGAGTATGGAATGCAAAGGATGACAAGGAATCTGTGTCTCAGATGTGTGGAAACACTGACTGCGGGTGGTGGGAGAAGCTGCTTGTCTCAGCCACTCTGGAGATGAGTGGAGTCCACAGACCCCAGGGGAAGGAGGCTCTCAGGGGTTCTCCCAGGGGAAGGAGGCTCCTGGATCCTGGCTCCAGCCATTGTGATCATTTGGAGAGTGAACCAGCAGATAGAGACTCTCAGGGTTCTTCAGAGGAAAGAGGCTCTCAGGGTCCCCAGGGGAAGGAGGCTGTAGGTGTAGCATGGCCAAGGAGCTCCATCTGGCATGGCAGTCTCAGGTAGAGTGGAGTCATGTGCCCTCTGCTGGCATCTGGGGTCCCCAAAGACCACTACTCATTGCTCAGTATCACAACAAAGTGGTGACCATGCCCCCACCACAGTCCCACTGAAGCTGTAGATTACTCTAATGGTGGCTCCCTAACACTATGCAATTGGAATTTTCAACAGCACCATAAAAACTTAAGTCCTAAGACATAAATGTACCAAAGTATATACACATATGCACTCAGAAACCTTGAAACATGATAGGGAGGGGTCAGCACTATGGTGCAGCAGGTTAAGCACTATCTACAGTGCCAGCATCCCACACAGGATCCAGTTTGAGTCCTCACTAATGCACCTGGGAAGGCACAGAAGATGGCCCAAGTGCTTGGGTACCTGCCACCCACGTTAGTAACACAGATGAAGCTCCTAGCTTGCCAACACCAGCCATTGGGAACAAGCTAATTAGAAAACAGGGAGATGGGAATGCATTTCTATTGAATGGTTAAAATCTTCTAAAAGAAACAGTAGCCATTGCAATAATAATTTATTGTTTGGAAAACAATAAATTGTCCATACTACGCAAGGAGATTGAAAGATTCAAGGTAGTTGTTCCAAAGAACAACAAAGAACTCCAAAATTCACATAGCAGCACTGAAGTCCTCAAATGGACAAATCAGACTTGAACAAAATACAGCTGGAAGCACAAGAATACCAGACTTCAAGCCCTTCTACTACCCCAGCAACACCAACATGATCCTGGCGTGAAGACAGGTACAAGGATTAATTAACTGAGTAAAGATCAAAGAAATGAACCCAGCATCCACAGCTGTCTTGCCATGGACAAAGTTGCCCAAAACACACAGAGAAAGGACAGTGTCTCTACTAAATGGTGCCTGGAAGACTGCATATCCACACACAGATAACTGAACTGGGCCAATAACCCACCCTACACAATCATGTACTCAAAATGAATCAAAGATCTCAAGGTAAAGTCGAAAAGTAAGCAGCTACTAGATGAGATCACAGGGGAACCACCTCGAGACATCTCCATAGGCGATTGTTTTAAAAAGATTCCAAGGGAAAAGGAAAAAAATGTGATTTTATCAGACTCAGAAGCTTCTGCACAGCAAAAGAAACCATTCACAGAATGAAGAGACAACCAACAGAATGAGAGAAACTGTATCTGTTCATCTACAAAGGGTTAACATCCTTTATACGTAAAGAATCTGGAAAACTTAAGAACAATGCAGTTCAGAGCTGGGCGTTGGAGAGGAGCAGACATTTTGCCCTTTGCTTTGCTTTCAAGAAAAACAAACAAGTGTCCTGATTCCACACGTGTATGTGTGTGTTTGGTTCTCCACGCCCATGAGACATTTGGAAAGAAAGCAGGATTTTTAATGGCAGATAACAAAAAATAGATCCTCTAATAAAAAGTTACATGTGGAAGTACAGGTCCCACTGAAATAGCAGTCATGGAATAGCGGCCATGCAATCCAGAAAACAACTGGAAGATCAACCAGCCAACAGCCCTTCCCGGTACAAATCAACACTGCACATGGCCCTCACTCCACCTTCCAGCTTGTTCAGGAGTTGCCCTTGGATACGAATTCAGACGTTCACCAAAGAGAATGATGGGTTTCCATCAGTGTGGCAGTGGTTGGTACTGGAATCCTGAGGAAGACCTTGTATACCTGAACACTGTGTCTACCACACTGCTAAGGGTGCACGTGACTGCTCATCATGGAAAGAGTTCCATTTCTACGCCTCTCTGAATGTGTGGCTGGACACAAGGTAGTCGCTGCCACCCAGGAAGTCAGCCCAGAGTGTGCGTTCTGTGCAAAAACGACAACAACGAAATCCCACAGGGATGGCACCTCCAGCGTCAGTCATCCAGAGTGGAAGTGTGAGCCGACTTCGTGGTGACGGCAAGAGCTGCAAGGCCACTTACCATTTGTTAACGTTTGTGAGCAGGTTCACCAGCTGCCTGGAAGCAGACCTGAGGCAAACTGCAGGAAGCTATGGTGGGGAGTAAGGCATGACTTAGTCACATCGTCCCCAGCCTGGCCTCCTTGAGTGCAGCCAGGGCCAGCGCTCAAGCACACATCCCCTGGCAAGGAAGGGCCGCCTCCCATTTCTCTCCTTGCAGAGCCCACAGGAGGCTGCGGCCCCACAGCCCCAGAGTTTGACAAACCTGTCCAGTGTGACTAAGCACTGTTCAGGCACTGAATCGCACGTCCACCTGGCTGAGAACAAAGACTGAAGCCCGGTGGGGCTGCACCATGTCCCCAGGTCCCCAGTTCTCCTGGGTTCAGTTTACTCACCCCTCTGCGGCTTGCTCTCATCTGCGTGGTGCTCCCTGCCTTCTTCATTCTCCAGCCATTTTCATTTGTAGCCAAGGAAGTCCCGGCCAGGCCTTCCTGTTCCCAGAACTTTCACCTCCACGGAAATGGGCTCCCAACCCTGGAAATTCGTTCACTTCCTGGTTAAAGCCAATCTGGCCTCATGTCCCAGATGACAGCAGGAAGCAGCCAGACGACAGTGACACCGTGTACTCCTTTGAGACTAAGTTCTAAGCAACGAGAGCCAACACAGGAACCGTTCTTCCCACTCAAGACAGCAACATGGGTTTGGCTAAAAGGCTTGCGGACACTACCCATCCCCAGGTGTTCTTGCAAATAAAGGGGCAGGGGAAGCTGATTGGACACAGCCAAGCTCAGCAGCTAGCACTTCTCATTAAGGAGTTGCCTGCAGTTCTGACTCAGCTGCATCAGGTTTGCAGACGGCAAAGAAACCTGCTCCTCCCTGAGCCCGCCCAGCCCTCCTGGGGACGTCCCATAAACTCAGGGAGCACAGAAAACCTACCTGGAAGTTAAAACTTTAACTCCTGGCTCTTCCAGAAACCTGATTTCTGAATAAAGCCACCTTGTTCCTGGATTGTGCAATTTAAATTTAAATTGCTGCTCTCAGCTCACACTGTGGTGTGTTTCTGTTGGCAAAGGCACAGGACAAGAACCTGTGGGTTTTCTGCCAGTTTCATGACCCCAAACAAATGACAAGATGATGGATATGTTAATTACCCCCACTTGGGGCCAGCACTGTAGCTTTAGCTGTTAAGGCCACATGCAGTGCTGGCATCCCATATGGGTGCTGGTTTGAGTCCCGGCTGCTACATTCTGATCCAGCTCTCTGCTATGGCCTGGGAAAGCAGTGGAAGATGGTCCAAGTCCTTGGGCCCCTGCATCCACGTCAGGGACCCAGAAGAAGCTCCTGGCTCCTGGCTTCAGATCGGCACAGCTCCAGCTGTTGTGGCCATCTGGGGAGTGAACCAACAAATGGAAGACCTCTCTCTCTTTCTCCCCATCTCAGCCCCTCTGTAACTCTGCCTTTGAAATAAATAAATATTTTTTTTAATTATCCTCACTTAATCATCTGACAAGGTATATAGGCTTTGTACCACTAGACTGTATGCCACAAACATATACATAGTTATCTGTCAATTTAAAATTGATTCTAAAGCTCCTATGAAGATTACAGAAAGCAACAGCTTACCCACTCTTCTCCAGTAACCGCCGGCCATTGCACAAATTAGAAATCCATTGCACAGCATGGGACAAGGACAGCTGGAGACTGCAGGGCAGGGGCTGTGGCCACACCGAGGCTGCGCTGTCGCTGAAGTGCTGCGAGGGCTCCCCTGTCGCAAGCAGACAGCTGAGCGATTGCTGCTCTCACACATTCTTCAGTGACAGAACTTGGCAAACGACCAATACTCCAACGCCCCTAAAGGTAAAAGTAAAAATGATAGTGTGACTGATTTCTGACACGGCTCGTCAGATGTACAGAACTTCACACAATGTCTCCCTTTTCCCATCCGACTTTGAGACTACGTTTTGTGTGTTTGTCAGAAATGATCTGTGTATGTGATGTGGAACATGGCAGTGCCATTCGTGTGGTGAGGAGACTGCAGCAGGGCCCACAGCCGTCTCAGCTGCCAAGGTCTCGTCTGGTGCGGGGCACAGAATCCCCCTGAGAACACGACTGGAGCTGGCTTGATCACTCCTTTACGATGTGCCTGCATCATTTCTGTCTTGTTCTTCAAATTCTGTGTAGCTGGTACTTGAGCAAATCCAAGTTAACGCAGTATTCTGGTTTTAGTCACTTTTTCTCTTATGTTCCCCACTTTTCTACATTCAGTTTTTTATTTCTTGCAGTTACTAACTTATTAAAGAGAAGCCTTTTTCGATATTCCCCAATGGCGCATCGTATTGGATGTAATATTAAGGTGTCCAGCACTGTAAACCGACGTTCACCTTTGAAGATGTGGTTGGTGGAATTTATTTTTTAAAAAAAGAAACAGAGGCCGGCGCCGTGGCTCAACAGGCTAATCCTCCGCCTTGCGGCGCCGGCACACCGGGTTCTAGTCCCGGTCGGGGCACCGATCCTGTCCCAGTTGCCCCTCTTCCAGGCCAGCTCTCTGCTGTGGCCAGGGAGTGCAGTGGAGGATGGCCCAAGTGCTTGGGCCCTGCACCCCATGGGAGACCAGGATAAGCACCTGGCTCCTGCCACTGGAACAGCGCGGTGCGCCGGCCGCAGCGCGCTACCGTGGCGGCCATTGGAGGGTGAACCAACGGCAAAAGGAAGACCTTTCTCTCTGTCTCTCTCTCTCACTGTCCACTCTGCCTGTCAAAAATTAAAAAAAAAAAACTTAAAAAAAAAGAGAAAGAAACAGAAATGATAAGTGATTTTACAAGATCCTTGAAAAGTCAAGGAGGGGCAGGGTTTTTAGAGTCGATCACTAATAAGATAAACACCCACTCAACACAGCATCAACCACCACAGCAATCAGACAACCATCGGTATGGAGGCCGGTAAGAGCATCAAGGAAATTCACTGCATCACAGGGCTCCCACAAATGAGAATGGATGGACAATGGGGACAGTTCAGCCAACCATCACCTTTTCTGTCTTTTAAGATTTATTTTTATTTGCAAGTCAGAGCTACACAGAGAGAGGAAGAGAGACATACACAGAGAGAGAACCCTTCCATCTGTTGGTTCACTCCCCAGATGATCACAACGGCAGGGCTGGGCCATGCCGAAGCCAGGAGCCAACAGCTTCATCCAAGTCTCCCAATGGGGACCGGGGCCCAAGCACTTAGCTCTCTTCCACTGCTTTTTCCAGGTCATTAACAGGGAGCTGCATCAGAAGTGGAGCAGCCAGGACTCGAACCAGTGCCCGTGTGGGATGCCAGCATCACAGACGCTGTCGTTACCTGCTTTGCCACAACACCAGCCCCGTTTTTAGGTTTATTTATTGTTATTTGAAAATCAGAGCTATAGAGAGAGAGGGAGCGAGACAGAGAGAGGCACCATCAGCTTGTCTAATTCCCAACTCTATGCAGGAGCCTCTCTGCACAGTTAACTCACTTTTCCTGTCAGCAGTGCAGAGCAGTGCAGGCCAAATCAGTACATGTGACCTCACAGATCATTCTAGAAGCTCCTTGATTTGAACCTTCCAAGATTAGCTGATGTTTTATCCTCCCTACATACTGCTTCTCCTATAACCCCACGTGTTGGAAAGCTAACAGCATCGACTCTGGCACCCATGGAATCATTCTAGCCCAGCAGCTTTGCACGAGTGGTGTCTGGAGACACTTCTGCTGTGACCACTCCGTGCTGGACTCTCGTGAGCCCAGCTATGCTTTAAACATCCCACACCATGGAGGACGGCTCCCAAGACAATTAGTTTCTAACCCAGATTGTCAACAACGTTGGGACAGGTAAACCTTGGTTAAGATTACTGAGAAGGCTAAGGTTATCATCCAGAAGGTTACAACCATCTGTTATTTTATAATACTATTGAGGGGCAGGAAATTGGCCCAGCAGCGAAGATGCGTGGCTGGGACACCTGCATGCAACCCATGTTGGAGAGCCTGAGTTCAAGTCCTGGTCCACTCCTGATTCCATCTCCCTGCTGTGCAGGCCTGGGAGGCAGCAAGTGAGGACCCGAGTTCCTGGATCCCTGGTACCCAAGGGGAGCACTGGACTTGGCCCCCAGATCCTGGCTTCGGCCTGCCCAGCCCTGAATGTGGCAGGCATCTGGGGAGTGAGCCAGTGAATGCAAGCTCTTTGTCTCTCTGTATAGTTCCCTGCCTTTCAAATAAATGAATAAATAAATTTTGAAACATCACAAATCACAACTTTCTCCTTTATTTCATTCTACCACACACTTCAAATATAAACACCGTAAAGCTTAGCATCTCCAACATTTTGCGTCTACACGTGTGCGTGCTGGGCATTCAGAGCATCCACAGTGTGTGTAGCCATCCCCGCCGTCAGCGCCACGGCTTGCTCGTCTGCCCATGCCGGGATCCACCTTGGTAAACACCGCTTCCCCCTTGCTCTCCTCCTCCGACCCCTGGCCACTGCCATCCGCCCTCAGGTTTCTGTAAATGCAAGCACTTCATGCACTACTACAAGTGGGCTCGGACAGTATTTCTCCTTTAGAGTCTGGCATATTAAGCTCAGCATAGTGTCCTCAAGGCTCATCCATGCTGTCACATGGGTCAGAATCGCCTTCCTTTTCCAAGGAGCTGATTAATATCCTACTGCAGGTCTAGACCACACTTTGCTAACCCTCTCATCTGTCAATGGACCCTTGGGTTGCTTGCATTTTTTTGTAATATTACTGTGGCTGTACAAGTATCTGTTTAGGCCAGGCATTCAACCCTGGTCTCCAACGTGGGTAGCAGCGACTCACCTACTTGAGCCATCACCGCTGCCTCTCAGGGCGCGCACAGGCAGGAAGCTAGAACTGGGAGTGGAGCTGGGACCCAAACCCACACTCTGATATGGGATGTGGACATCACAAGGGGCTTCTTAGCCTCTATGCCAATACCACAACATACAGTTTGGAATTTTTTCTGTAATAACTTATGAGTTGAACTTTTTTGCCTTTGCTTTTTTTTTAAGATTTATTCATTTTTTTGAAAGTCAGTTACACAGAGAGAGGAGAGGCAGAGAGAGAGAGAGAGAGAGAGAGAGAGAGAGAAGGGTCTTCCATCCAATGGTTCACTCCCCAACTGGCTGCCACGGCCAGAGCTGTGCAGATCGGAAGCCAGGAACCAGGAGCTTCTTCCGGGTCTCCCCGGAAGGGGCCCAAGGACTTGGGCCATCTTCTACTGCTTTCCCAGGCCATAGCAGAGAGCTGGATTGGAAGTGGAGCAGCCGGGACTAGAACTAGTGCCCATATGGGATGCCAGTGCTTCAGGCCAGGACGTTAGCCTACTGCATCACAGCACTGGCCCCAGACTTTTAAGTAATTGAAGTTGTTCCATGTCCCCGGTAATTAGCCCTTCCCCTGCTCCCACGTGTCCCTCGTGTCTTTTGTGACATGGACTTGAGGGATTTCCCAGTCCTTGTCCCCTGTGTTGGTGTGGGGTTTCACAGAGGCAGGTGCAGAGCCAGAGTTCATGTGCAAGCACTTGAGTAGAAGGACGGAGGAACCTGGATGGAAAAGAAGTGGATACAGGGAAGAAAGCTCACCCAACAAGCCTGCATTAAGTCATCGTCCTCACCGAACGGACACAGCTTTCCACTGAGGGGAGGAACTTCTACAACATCTCTCAGCTCACACTACATAAGTACCCCCGTCAAGGGGTCAAAGAGGACACAGCCCATAGCTCTCCATCAAGGACGTCATTGATGGGGCCTGATTCCTGGTCCATTCTGCCACCACACTGTGGACAAAGCACGTTCCACCTTGTGCTGACTTTTGGCAGACAGGATGGTAGGCATGGTGATGAAGAGACGTTCCAGGGGCCGGGAGACCTGAGAGCCCCTGCTACTCCACCCTGCCGGAAGACTCAATACTGTCAAATCTTTCTCAAAAGTCAAACCTCATTTTAAACATATACATACTTATGTTAACTTTCATTTATTGAGAGAAACACAAGGGAAGAGGGAGACACACACAGAAAGACAGAGACAGAGACAGACAGACAGAGATCTTCCATCTGCTGGTTGATCAACAAATGCCTGCGACAGCCATGGCTGAAGCCAGGATCCAGGAACTCAATCCAGGTCTCCCATGAGGGAAGCAGAGACCCAAACACCAGGGTCATCACCTTCTGCCTCCCAGGGTGAACATTATCAGAAAGCTTAAATCCAAAGAGGAGCCAGGATTTTAAACCCAGCACTCTGATGTGGGCATCCCAAGGAGTATTTTTGTATCTGAAAGACACAGCATCAGCGAAAGGTAGAGGAAGGGAGAGTGGGGAGATAGAGCTCTTCCATCACTGGTTCACTAAATGGCAACAACAGGCAGCTCTGGGCCAGTCAAAGGTCAGGGGCCAAGAACTCAATCGTGGTGGCTCACAGGACGCCACACGTGCACAGGCGCCCACAGGGATGGCAGGGGCCCAGGTACTTGGGCCAAATTCTGCTGTCTTCCTGGGCACATTAGCAGGGAGCTGGGTCAGAGATGAAGACGCTGGCACAGCAAGCAGTGGCCTAACCTCTGGGCCACAAGGCCCCTGCCCCGAGCATCAGCCTAACCACAGCACCAAACAACTGCCCTAAATTATTTCTGAACACATTCCACCAGTGCGTAACTGCCATTTCTGAAAAACATCTTATAAAGTCTCAGGAAAAATCAAACTCTACCGTATTCTCTTGTAATAATTAGTACATGTCTTACAATCCTGGAGTGAATATCAAAATTCCAATTAGGAGAAATAAGAGTCAAACAAAACAAATCAAAAAGGAAGAAAGGCAGGTTCACACAGAAGGAAGCAGCGGTTTAGAATTCTAGCCTATATGCTTACGGGGATCACACAGAACAAAACACTAGCAATGTAAGCGGCTCATTTGAAAGTGAGGATCAATGGAACAAACCAGATTATAAATCTAGGTGGCTCCTTTGAAAGTGAAAATCACGTCTTCACTAGTACAGAAGCCAGAGAGCAAGGTTAGCAGTGCTGAGTCACCGCCAATCTGTCTGTTTATGTACAGTTCCTAAAAACGTCATCTCTCTTCCTTTATAAAACACAGTAAAGGCAACGCAAATACCAGCGGGGACCACACATGCATGCTTGGTGGCTCACGGGCAGAAAAAGGATGCGTGGTGGCCAGCCAAAGCCACTGCGACTGGCTCTGGACAGCACCGGTGGTCACTGCACAGGGCAATGCATGCCCAGCCTGAGACTGACTCCTAGGTGTGCAGACGACACACGCACAGGGCCAGCCTTACCCACGATGGCCCCGAATGAGAACAACCACCTGCCCACCCCGGGGGCTGGACGAGCAAACTGCAGTTATCCACACCACGGAGTTCGCGGAGCAACAGAGAGCAGTGAGGCACAGCGACAGGGACGGAGTAGATGACAGCAGCGTCACCAACACGGGCTGAGGGGCACAGGACGCTCGGCCCAGCGGTGCTATGGTGTAGCTGGCAAAGCCCCAGCCTGCAACACCAGCATCCCACTTGGCACCGGCTTGAGTCCCGGCTGCTGCACTTCCGACCCAGCTCCCTGCTAATGGCTCAGGTGCTTGGGCCCTGCACCCACGTGGGGGACACAGAGGAGGCGCCTGGCTCCTGACTTGGAACCAGCCCAGTTCCAGCCATTGCAGCCATTTGAGGAGTGAACCAGCGAATGCAGGGTCTCACTCTCTCTATGTAACTCTGACTTTCAAATAAATAAATGAATCTTAAAAAAAAAAAAAAAGCCCCGCCCTTCTCTGTCGCACCAGGTGCTCCACGTACGTTTGCCAGACCGGAGAGGGTGCAGTGGGTGCTCCCTCTCTTTTTAAGTCTCCTTGCAGTCTTATTTTTCCGTCATGGGCTTTTCTTTCTTTCCTTTTTTGGCAAATTAATTAGGATGCCTGTGGGAAGAGTGGCTGCTTCAGCTGGACTGGCTCTGAGCCTAACCAAACAGATTCCAGCAGGAAATGCGGGCCCCTCCCCACAATTCCAACCCCACCCTCCAAGACCCTAAAACCACCTTCAGTCCAAACAGAACCCACCCGCAGAGCTAAAGCACCTAGGGCGGCCATGGGTGCGCCCACAGCGCCATCTGCAGGGCGTGTCATGAAGTTCGCCTCCCACCAGGGGCCAGCTGCGCTCCAGAACCTCCTGGAGGTTCCAGGGCAAGGGCCAGCAGCCAGGTTCACGGGAAGCGGGACAAGGACCTGGCACGTGGCTGCGGGCAGTCAGAGGGAGAGGCCAGGGCCTGAGCAGGTGGGTCAGGAAACGAGGATGACGGGGAAGTGTGGGAGGCTTGTAAGGCGGGGTGCCTACGTGCTGAGTAAAGATTGCTTGCATGCCTACGTGCTGGAGTAAAAGGTTGTTTATGCGATCTCCCAGGAGCCTTAGATAAGTGTCTGTGAAGGCACTGATGTTTGACAAGGCCAGTTTCTGGCAAGGCTTGTTTATTCTGAAGCTCCCTGCTTTTATGGGTTTATTGTACTGCTCTTTCGCTATGTTTAGACTTAAGATAATGTATGACTATGTACTGGGACAGGGGATGGGTTTAGACTTAAGATAATGTATGACTATGTACTGGGACAGGGGATGGGGATATAAGCAGTGGAAGAAATGTGTTCAGTGCCTCTCCGCCTACATCTGTATTGACAACCGAGTGGCGTCTCAATAAACCGTGATTGAAGAAGGATCTTCGTGCCTTTAATTCTGTGCCTTGCTGGTCAAGGCTCGCCGCAGCTGGTGCCGAAACCCGGGAACTCGAACCAGACGCGTAACATTGCACGACTGGAGAGGCAAGGTCCAGAACTTCACACGGGAGATGGGTCGACGTCGAGGAAGGGTATGTTAGAAGAATTTCTCCTGGTTATTATCATTTTTGCCTTCTCTCTTATCATTGTTTTAATACTCGCTGTTATAGTTCTAAAGTTGTGTGCGGCCCAGAGTAAAAGGAAACAGTGCCTTTTAGAATCATAGATATGGGTACTACCAATAGTCATGAAAGTGAAAATTTCGTGGATCCCATACAAGCATTGTTAAAAGAAAGGGGATTAAAAATTTCCACAAAAACAATAAAGACGATTTTAGAAGATATAGACAGGAAAGCCCCTTGGTTTGTTTACACTGGAGATATTAATTTGAAATGTTGGGAAAAATTAGGAAAGGATTTGGAACAGGCTAAAGAAAAGGGGTCGCTTAGGGCAGGAACCTTTCCGTTTTGGAAATTGGTACATTCCTGCTTACAAACTGGTAAAAATGTGGAAATTATCAAACAAGGGAGAAGAGCACTAGCTGACCAGCAGGATAGTTGGTCAGAACAAAGTATTACAGAGGAGAGGGAACATACCAAAAGAAAAGGCAAGGTAAAAGATGAGAGATCTCACAAGGAAATGAAGAAAATTTTGAGCTCAGAAAAAGAAAAACCTTCAGCACCTTTGTACCCCGCCTTAAGTGAGTTTGAGGATCTTAGATTGGCAGAAGAGGAGCAGTATGAAGAAAATTTGGATGATGATTTCACTGAGACTGAGGAACAGGGCGCAGATAATAAAATTCAGGCTGCTAGCGTGCGCCCTCCCCCTTATGTTAAGCACAGTAAAGGCAGCCATTTTATTAAAAGGGAAACGTGGGCCCAATTGGCATCAGCCTTCCCGGTATTTGAGGAACAACAGACTCAACGCCGATTTCATGAGCCTATACCATATAAACAGTTAAAAGATCTAGTGGAGGCCGCTCGCCAATTTGGTCCCAATGCCGCCTATACTTTAACTTTGTTAGGACGATTAACCACTAATGCTATGACACCTTCAGATTGGTTTGAGATTGCACGAGGCAGCCTCAGCACGGGACAATATCTCGATTACAGATCCATTGTTACCGATGCTGCACATACACAGGCTAGACAAAATGTGCGGGATGGTCAGCCGCATTGGACAGCAGATATGCTTTTAGGGCAAGGACAATGGGCGGCTGATCAAACTCGCTACCCCCTTGAAGTATACAGACAGATTAATGACATATATCTCAGGGCTTGGAAGACTTTACCCAAAAGAGGTGAGGTCTCGGGGAATTTAACAAAAATTATTCAAGGGTCCAATGAGCCTTTTTCAGAGTTTGTGGGTAGAATGATGGAAGCAGCGGGAAAAATTTTTGGGGACGTGGAGAGTTCAATGCCCTTAATTCAGCAGCTTATATATGAGCAAGCTACTAAAGATTGCAAACGAGCCATAACTCCATGGAAAGGAAAAGGGCTAGAAGCCTGGTTGAAGGCATGTAGGGAAATTGGGGGACCATTAACTAATGCTGGGCTTGCTGCTGCTATTTTAACTGCAACAAAACATAATAACAATAATGGTGCATGTTTTAAGTGTGGGAAAATTGGTCATTTTAAGAAAAATTGTAAAGAACAAAAGGAGCATAACAATCCTGTGCAACAAATACCTGGCACTTGTCCCAGATGCAAAAAGGGGAAGCATTGGGCTAATGAATGTAGGTCAGTAAAAGACATTAACGGACAACCCCTCGAGAAGATAGAAAAGGAGTCAAAAAACGGATATCGGGGCCCCCGTCCCCAGGGCCCGAAAGCATATGGGGCACTACAGGAACCTTCCATGCAGCCACCCCCGAAGTCCGCAGAGCAACCGCGGGCTCCGCAGGGCTGGACCTCCGTGCCACCTCCGGCTTGGTATTAACACAGAGCATGGGAGTACAGATAATAGATACAGACATGCAGGGCCCATTAGAAAAGAATACCGCAGGATTAATCATTGGACGATCATCATCAACGCTACGAGGGTTAATTGTTTTACCAGGAGTAATTGATCCTGACTATGAGGGTGTTATTAAAGTAATGTGCTACTCCCCTTTTGGAGTAATTTCCATTTCCCCTGGCGATCGCGTAGCACAACTTCTGATACTGCAATCAGGTCATGAAAAATACCCCGCCCAGTCACATGCCCGCGGCGCATCTGGTTTTGGATCTACAGGAATTGATCTCGCATGTCTAAGCATGGAATTAGATGACCGACCAATGTTACAGATAGAGGTGGAGGGTAAACATTTTTCAGGCTTAGTGGATACAGGAGCAGATCGTAGCGTTATGAGTAAACAATTTTGGCCAAAGGGATGGCCTTTGCAGCATGCCTCTCAAGACTTGGTAGGATTGGGATATCGACAGGCTCCAGAAATAAGTTCTAAGGAACTCCACTGGACAGTCGATAAACAACAAGGCACCTTTCGTCCCTTTGTGGTAGATTTACCTATAAATTTATGGGGTAGGGATATACAAACCCAGATGAAACTCATATTGACTAATGAGTATTCGCAGACTAGCAAAAATATCATGGCAAGACAAGGATATATGCCCAATAAAGGGTTAGGGAAAAATCTTCAGGGTATATCAGAACCGGTGGAGTTAGTTCAAAAAACAGACCGCAAAGGCGTGGGTTTTTCCTAGGGGCCACTGAGGAAAAGCTATTACATATTCCCTGGAATACGAATAAGGCAGTGTGGGTGCCCCAGTGGCCCCTCAGTCGTGAAAAACTCGCCGCCGCTAGAGAACTTGTGCAAGAGCAGCTGATGTTAGAACATATAGAGCCCTCAGTATCACCCTGGAATACTCCAATTTTTGTCATAAAGAAAAAATCAGGCAAATGGAGGCTTTTGCATGATCTGCGAGCAGTCAATAGACAGATGCAATTGATGGGACCAGTACAGAGAGGACTGCCTCTTCTGTCTTCCCTTCCAAAGGGCTGGCCTATGCTAGTGGTAGACATTAAGGATTGTTTCTTTTCTATACCTTTACATTCTTTAGATCGAGAACGATTTGCTTTTACTCTCCCTTCAGAGAATCATGAAATGCCTGACGCAAGGTATCAATGGAAAGTGTTGCCTCAAGGCATGGCTAATAGCCCTACTCTTTGCCAATTATATGTTAATCAGGCTATCGCACCAGTGCGAAAACAGTTTTCACAAGTCCGTATCATTCATTATATGGATGACATTCTTATCACAGCTCATTCACAGCAATTAGTAGATAAGGCCTTTGCATTGCTTTCCTCCTGCCTTAAAGCATATGGTCTTTCTATTGCCCCAGAAAAAATACAACAATCTGATGTGGTGCAATTTTTAGGAGCAAAAATTACTATAACTTCCATTCGGCCACAGAAGCTCTGCATTAGCACTCAAAACCTATGCACACTGAATGATTTTCAAAAACTGCTAGGGGACATAAATTGGCTACGTGGATATTTACCGCTGACCCGAAACGACCTGCAGCCTTTGTTCTCTATTCTGGAGGGCAATCCAGATATTGCCTCTCCTCGTCAACTTACTCCTGAGGGCGTTAAAGCTTTGCAACTCGTAGAAAAGGCCATTAGTAAAGCCCAATTATGTAGGTTCGATCCGTCTAAAAAATTACTACTATGCATTCTTGCTACGCCCACTACACCTACTGGAGTGGTGTGGCAAAATGCTCCTTTATGGTGGATACATGGTAATTCAGCGGGTGTAAGAACATTGCGGTATTATCCTGAATTAGTAGCTCATTATGCTCTTCTGGGTCTCAAGTTTTGCACAATGCATTTTGGTAAACATCCTGATGAGCTGATTGTGCCTTATACTCAGATGCAAATTGAGACTCTTGCCGGTACCACTAATGTTTGGCCTATTGTTCTAACTGCCTTCTCAGGTGTAATTGATAATCACTTGCCAGCGGACAAATTATTAACTTTTGTGCAGCGAAATTTAGTTTACTTTCCTAAACTTACAAAGAGCAAACCCATTCCAGCTGCGACAACTATTTATACTGATGGTTCCAAGACTGGTCGTGGAGCGTATGCTACAACTGATTCGGAGCCTGTGATTCTTCATTTTCGCCCTAACGCCCCTCAAGTGGTAGAGTGCTTAGTGGTATTGACAGTATTTCGCACATTTTCAGATGAACCCATTAATATTATCTCAGATTCCCAATATGTGGTGAATGCTGTCCGTTCACTAGAAGTTGTAGCTCATATACAGTCGCATAGCACGGTAGCCCCGATATTTCGACAAATCCAGCAAGCTATTCTGGTTAGACGTATGCCCTTTTTCATTGGCCATATAAGAGCTCATTCTGGCCTCCCTGGACCTATGAGTAAAACTAATGCCAAGGTAGATATTGCAACCCGTAATAGTGTCTTTGTATCTCTGACTTCTGTTGACCTAGCAAAAAACTTTCATGCCTCTTATCATGTTCCAGCTAATACGCTGCGCTTGCGCTTTCATATCTCCAGAGAACAAGCTCGGCAAATTGTAAAGGCCTGTCCAGATTGTGCAATATTCCTCCATCCGCCACATTCTGGTGTTAATCCTAGGGGACTAAAACCTTTATCCTTATGGCAAATGGATGTTACACACATCCCAGAATTCGGTAGGCAAAAATACGTACATGTCTCAGTGGACACATATTCTGGTGTCATTCATGCCACTTCCTTGTCTGGGGAACGTGTAGCACAGGTGAAACTTCATTGTCTGGAGGCTTGGGCAGCTTGGGGAAAGCCTGCCCTCATAAAAACTGACAATGGGCCCGCTTATACTTCAAAAGGCTTCGCTACCTTTATGTCACAAATGCAAGTAGCTCATAAAACTGGCCTACCATATAATCCTCAAGGCCAAGGCATTGTGGAGCGCGCTAATCGCTCCCTAAAAGAAACATTGCAAAGACAAAAAGGGGGAATTGCACTCCATGCAACCCCCAGAGAACGCCTCGCTATTGCATTATACACTCTCAATTTCTTACATTTTAATACAGAGAATGAATCAGCGGCTATGAGGCATACAAAAAATCCTGTACAAACTAGTCAAAAGGTCATGTGGAAAGATGTACTAGATAACAAATGGTATGGCCCGGATCCTGTGATACAGAGATCCAGGGGAGCAATCTGTGTTTTTCCGCAGGAACGACCAGACCCGATCTGGATTCCAGAAAGACTGACAAGGAGAGTGACAGATAAGAAAGAAGAGGAACGACAAGAGAACACGAGGCATGATAATGAAACGTCTGACATGGATACTGATGGGACTATGGTTGACATTTCCCATGACGATATCAAAGAATGTGACCCTGTGGGCCATTGCGAGAACATGGCCAATACCTAAGCCAGTGTTCTCTAGTGATAAGATGTTTCCTCAATTGTATACTAGAGACTGTCAGTTAGAAATACCGTGCAAAACACCACAAAATATGCAACAAATGCGATATAATGCCACTAATGTTACCCTCTATAATAGCTTGTGTTTTTCTATGAACTCGCAGAGTCCCTGTATACAGATTCTTTCATATAACCTTAGTTGGATACATGACCCCTTTAAATATCTAAATCCTGACCTCTCGATCCCAATGTTGCTCGAGGCCCTTACAAAGATTGCTCTAGGGAGCACAAATGGAACAGGAGGAGGAGGTAATAGCACCGTGGCTAATGTCACTACACTCCTGATCACAGCCAACATAACAGTCCCTTTTTTAATACAGACAGGAACCAATTCCAGTGCTTCATGGAACATATCTAGACCTGTACCAAAGTGCATCACTCGGGAATTCAGCTATCCCCCGCGATTTGGTGATTGCACAGAAAGTGTAGAAACCCAAGAACCGTATAAATTTTCTCCTAAATTCAAATTATATCAGAAACCCAAAGCGGGCAATCCTTTAGCCTCCTGGGTATTGTGGAATAGACGTGGAGCTAGTATGGATTTGTCCCCTTTGGCAAGGCTTGATTCTATTAATATAAGCCTCTATAATGCTAGTGGCAGTTATAACATAACTAGTCACGTACTCAGTAACTTTACATCGCATCCTTTGCATAATATGAGCCTCCTGTCTAGTCATGTTTGTGTCGATCCTCCCTTTATTTTTCTTTTGACAGATAAACAAGATAATGGGACGATAATAGAATGTGCAGGAAATGATACATGCTATTTAACCCAGTGTTGGAATGGAACTCAGAAAACTATGGTAATAATGCGTGTACCTACCTATGTTCCTATACCAGTAGTGACTGACCCAGAGGAATTTCCTCTGGCAGTCTTGTTTCGACAGCCACGGGACTTTGGGATTATAGCCATTGTAACGGCAATTGTCGCCTCTGCCGCAGCGGCTGTTACGGCGGGAGTGGCCATGGCTTCCACTGTCCAAACTGTGCAGACTATTAATGACGTCGTAAAAAGATCATCAGACGCTCTATTTGTCCAGGAACGCATAAATGATCATCTGGCTTCGGGGGTGCTACTATTAAATAAACGCATGGACTTGCTGCAAGCAGCTATGGAAGATCTTTTTGAAGTCACCAGCCTAGGTTGCATTCAGAGACTGCACCATATGTGTGTTACGCCATATCCAGCCTCTCTAAATGAGTCAAGAAAACTTGGGTCTTATCTATCAGGGAACTGGTCTATGGAATTTGGGGAACTTCAGCAAAATCTTACTATCATGATTTTGCAGCTGAATGAAACTAGAGCATCTGTTGTCACTCTGAAAGGGTTTTCTGATTATATATTACAGGGGTTACAATGGTTCAAAGAATGGGTGGGGGTTGGATTGTTCGGAGCTGTATTACTATTAGGGCTGTTGTGTACTCTTTTTGTTCTTTTCCGATTAGTACGGAGCCGCAAGCGCGAAAAAATTGCTCTCCTGCAAGCAATGGCTGCAATTGAGGCAGGCAGTTCCCCCGCGGTTTGGCTCAGCATGTTTAAAGAAGCTTAAAAGAATGTCCTTGCACTCAGGGGCCATAGTGCCATTGCACCTGATAGGAATTCTTTTCATCTGGGATATTGCCTTAGCACTCCGAGAGCTTTTGCTCATTGCACCGGAATGGGAGTATCCCTGAGCACAGGCGCCCCTTGATCGGCCAGCACATCATGAGGTGAAGGCCTGATCGGGGATAAGACCTCATTTGCTGTAAAAGACAAAAAAGGGGGAACTGTGGGAGGCTTGTAAGGCGGGGTGCCTACATGCTGAGTAAAGATTGCTTGCATGCCTACGTGCTGGAGTAAAAGGTTGTTTATGCGATCTCCCAGGAGCCTTAGATAAGTGTCTGTGAAGGCACTGATGTTTGACAAGGCCAGTTTCTGGCAAGGCTTGTTTATTCTGAAGCTCCCTGCTTTTATGGGTTTATTGTACTGCTCTTCGCTATGTTTAGACTTAAGATAATGTATGACTATGTACTGGGACAGGGGATGGGTTTAGACTTAAGATAATGTATGACTATGTACTGGGACAGGGGATGGGGATATAAGCAGTGGAAGAAATGTGTTCAGTGCCTCTCCGCCTACATCTGTATTGACAACCGAGTGGCGTCTCAATAAACCGTGATTGAAGAAGGATCTTCGTGCCTTTAATTCTGTGCCTTGCTGGTCAAGGCTCGCCGCAGGGAAGCCCGCCCTGGCACAGCTCACCATCGAACAGGTGGGCAGAAGCTACCCCAGCTCAGGGCAGCACGGTCTGGGAGAACGGGTGTTCCACCTGGACTCAGACACTGAGGACACTGCTGCTGCCAGGGGGCCCCACGGGCGTCCCGCCTGGAGGACTCCATCTCCCAGGGGGTCCCGCGGGCGTCGTGCGTCAGAGGACTCCATCTCCCAGGGCCCCGCGGGCGTCGTGCGTCAGAGGACTGCATCTCCCAGGAGCCCCGCGGGAGTCCCGCCTTATTAGAGTCCATCTCCCAGAGGGCCCCGCGGGCGTCGTGCGTCAGAGGACTCCATCTCCCAGGGGGCCCGTGGGCGTCGTGCGTCACAGGACTCCATCTCCCAGGGGCCCCGCAGGCGTCGTGCGTCACAGGACTCCATCTCCCAGGGGCCCCGCGGGCGTCATGCGTCAGAGGACTCCATCTCCCAGGGGGCCCGCGGGCGTCCCGCCTTATTAGAGTCCATCTCCCAGAGGGCCCCGCGCGTCAGAGGACTCCATCTCCCAGGGCCCCGCGGGTGTCGTGCGTCACAGGACTCCATCTCCCAGGGGCCCCGCGGGCGTCGTACGTCACAGGACTCCATCTCCCAGAGCCCGCGGGCGTCGTGCGTCAGAGCACTCCATCTCCCAGGGGGCCCGCAGGCGTCGTGCGTCGTGCGTCAGAGGACTCCATCTCCCAGCAGCCCTGCGGGAGTCCCGCCTTATTAGAGTCCATCTCCCAGAGGGCCCCGCGCGTCAGAGGACTCCATCTCCCAGGGGCCCCGCGGGCGTCGTACGTCACAGGACTCCATCTCCCAGAGCCCGCGGGCGTCGTGCGTCAGAGCACTCCATCTCCCAGGGGGCCCGCGGGCGTCGTGCGTCGTGCGTCAGAGGACTCCATCTCCCAGCAGCCCTGCGGGAGTCCCGCCTTATTAGAGTCCATCTCCCAGAGGGCCCCGCGCGTCAGAGGACTCCATCTCCCAGGGGCCCCGCGGGCGTCGTGTGTCACAGGACTCCATCTCCCAGAGCCCGCGGGCGTCGTGCGTCAGAGGACTCCATCTCCCAGGAGCCCTGCGGGAGTCCCGCCTTATTAGAGTCCATCTCCCAGAGGGCCCCGCGGGCGTCGTGCATCAGAGGACTCCATCTCCCAGGAGCCTCGTGGGCGTCGTGCGTCAGAGGACTCCATCTCCCAGGAGCCCTGCGGGAGTCCCGCCTTATTAGAGTCCATCTCCCAGGGGGCACGCGGGCGTCGTGCGTCAGAGGACTCCATCTCCCAGAGGGCCCCGCGGGCGTTGTGCGTCAGAGGACTCCATCTCCGAGGAGCCCCGCGGGCATCCCGCCTTATTAGAGTCCATCTCCCAGAGCCCGTGGGCATCGTGCATCAGAGGACTCCATCTCCCAGGGGCCCCGCGGGCGTCGTGCGTCAGAGGACTCCATCTCCCAGAGGGCCCGCGGGCGTCGTGCGTCAGAGGACTCCATCTCCCAGGGGGCCCGCGGGCGTCCCGCCTGGACGACTCCATCTCCTAGAGGACCCCGCGGGCGTTGTGCGTCAGAGGACTCCATCTCCAAGGAGCCCCGCGGGCGTCCCACCTTATTAGAGTCCATCTCCCAGAGCCCGCGGGCATCGTGCGTCAGAGGACTCCATCTCCCAGGGGCCCCGCGGGCGTCGTGCGTCACAGGACTCCATCTCCCAGAGGGCCCACGGGCGTTGTGCGTCAGAGGACTCCATCTCCCAGGGGCCCCGCGGGCGTCGTGTCACAGGACTCCATCTCCCAGGGCCCCGTGGGTGTCGTGCGTCACAGCACTCCATCTCCCAGGAGCCCCGCGGGCGTCGTGTGTCACAGGACTCCATCTCCCAGAGGGCCCGCGGGCGTCCCATCCATCCCAGCCACAGGCCTCCCACCCTGAGGCTGCAGTCGGTGGGATAAAGCGAGTTCGCGCGCCCCCTCGTGGCCACCGCGACTCCCTACACAACGCTCAGCACATGCCAGCCCAGCTTTCCCAGGAAAAGTTCAGGGTCCCGCTCATGACTGAGGGCCTCCGTGCTGGAAACTCACACTGAAAGGGGCGCCATACCCCAGGGCGTGTCCGACAGTGCGATAGGCGACTCAGAAGTTGAAACTGTCGTACTAAGAGAAAAACTGCCAGCCCAGAATATTATATCCTGCAAAGCTCTCATTTGTGAATGAAGGTGAAAGAAAGACCTTTCACAGCAAACAGAAATTGAAAGAATTTGTCACCGCTCGTCCAGCTCTGCAAAAGATGCTTAAAGATGTGTTACATACAGAAACACAGAAACATGGTCACCAATATGAAAGAAGGTAAAGGAAGGAAACCTCACAGCAAAAGATCACAGGAAACCCAAAAATGGTAGGGCAAAGTTACTACTTATCGATAGTCACATTAAACGTTAAAGGACTGAACAATCCAGTTAAAAGACACCGAGTGGCTGATTGGGTTAAGGAACAAAACCCATCTATTTGCTGCTTACAAGAAACACATCTTTCTAACAAAGATGCACACAGACTGAAAGTGAAAGGCTGGAAAAAGATATACCATGCCAACAGAAATGAAAAAAGAGCGGGCGTAGCCATCTTAATATCAGATAACATAAATTTTACCACAAAAACTGTTAAGAGAGACAAAGAAGGGCACTATATAATGATTAAGGGATCCATTCAACAGGAAGATATAACGATTATCAATGTATATGCACCTAATTACAGGGCACCGGTTTATTTAAAAGACTTGTTAAGGGACTTAAAGGGAGACAGACTTAGACCCCAATACAATAGAACTGGGGAATTTCAATACTCCACTTGCAGAGATAGACAGATCATTAGGACAGAAGACCAACAAGGAGACAGTAGATTTAAACGACACTATAGCTCAAATGGACCTAACAGATATCTACAGAACATTACATCCTACATCTAAAGACTTTACATTCTTCTCAGCAGTACATGGAACCTTCTCTAGGATTGACCACATACTAGGCTATAAAGCAAGTCTCAGCAAATTCAAAAGAATTAGAATCATACCATGCAGCTTCTCAGACCATAAAGGAATGAAGTTGGAAATTAGCAACTCGGGAATCCCTAGAGCACGTGCAAACACATGGAGACTGAATAACATGCTCCTGAATGAACAATGGGTCATAGAAGAAATTAAAAGAGAAATCAAAAATTTTCTGGAAGTAAATGAGGATAACAGCACATCATACCCAAACCTATGGGATACAGCAAAAGCAGTGTTAAGAGGAAAGTTTATATCAATACGTGCCTACATCAAGAAATTGGAAAGGCACCAAATAGATGAGCTTTCACGTCATCTCAAGGATCTAGAAAATCAGCAGCAAACCAGACCCAAAGCTAGTAGGAGAAGAGAAATAATTAAAATCAGAGAAGAAATCAACAGGATTGAATCCAAAAAAAAAATTACAAAAAATAAGCCAAACGAGGGGTTTTTTGAAAAAATAAACAAAATTGACACACCATTGGCCCAACTAACTAAAAAAAGAAAAGACTCAAATCAATACAATCAGAGATCAAAAAGGAAACGTAACAACAGACACCACAGAAATAAAAAGAATCATCAGAAATTACTACAAGGACTTGTATGCCAGCAAACAGGGAAATCTATCAGAAATGGATAGATTCCTGGACACATACAACCTACTTAAATTGAACCAGGAAGACACAGGAAACCTAAACAGACCCATAACAGAGACAGAAATTGAAAGAGTAATAAAGGCCCTCCCAACAAAGAAAAGCCCAGGACCAGATGGATTCACTGCTGAATTCTACCAGACATTTAAAGAAGAATTAACTCCAATTCTCCTCAAACTATTCAGAGCAATCGAAAAAGAGGGAATCCTCCCAAAATCTTTCTATGAAGCCAGCATCACCTTAATTCCTAAGCTGGAAAAAGATGCAGCATTGAAAGAGAATTACAGACCAATATCCCTGATGAACATAGATGCAAAAATCCTCAATAAAATTCTGGCCAATAGAATGCAACATCACATTAGAAAGATCATCCACCCAGACCAAGTGGGATTTATCCCTGGTATGCAGGGATGGTTCAATGTTAGCAAAACAATCAACATGATACACCACATTAACAGACTGCAGAAGAAAAACCATATGATTCTCTCAATAGACGCAGAGAAAGCATTTGATAAAATACAACACCCTTTCATGATGAAAACCCTAAACAAACTGGGTATAGAAGGAACATTCCTCAATACAATCAAAGCAATTTATGAAAAACCCACGGCCAGTATCCTATTGAATGGGGAAAAATTAGAAGCATTTCCACTGAGATCTGGTACCAGACAGGGATGCCCACTCTCACCACTGCTATTCAATATAGTTCTGGAAGTCTTAGCCAGAGCTATTAGGCAAGAAAAAGAAATTAAAGGGATACAAATCGGGAAGGAAGAACTCAAACTATCCCTCTTTGCAGATGATATGATTCTTTATTTAGGGGACCCAAAGAACTCTACTAAGAGACTATTGGAACTCATAGAAGAGTTTGGCAAAATAGCAGGATATAAAACCAATGAACAAAAATCAACAGCCTTTGTATACATAGACAATGCCATGGCTGAGGAAGAACTTCTAAGTTCAATCACATTCTCAATAGCTACAAAAACAATCAAATACCTTGGAATAAACTTAACCAAGGACATTAAAGATCTCTACGATGAAAATTACAAAACCTTAAAGTAAGAAATAGAAGAGGATACCAAAAAATGAAAAATATTCCATGCTCATGGATTGGAAGAATCAACATCATCAAAATGTCCATTCTCCCAAAAGCAATTTACAGATTCAATGCAATACCAATCAAAATACCAAAGGCATTCTTATCAGATCTGGAAAAAATGATGCTGAAATTCATATGCAGACAGAGGAGACCTCGAATAGCTAAAGCAATCTTGTACAACAAAAAAAAAGCCAGAGCAATACCAGATTTCAGGATATACTACAGGGCAGTAGTTATCAAAACAGCATGGTACTGGTACAGAAACAGATGGATAGACCAATGGAACAGAATAGAAACACCAGAAATCAACCCAAACATATACAGCCAACTCATATTTGATCAAGGATCCAAAACCAATCCCTGGAGTAAGGACAGTCTATTCAATAAATGGTGCTGGGAAAACTGGATTTCCACGTGCAGAATCATGAAGCAAGATCCCTACCTTTCACCTTACACAAAAATTCACTCAACATGGATTAAAGACTTAAATCTACGACCTGACACCATCAAATTATTAGAGAGCATTGGAGAAACCCTGCAAGATATAGGCACAGGTAAAGACTTCTTAGAAAATACCCCAGGAGCACAGGCAGTTAAAGCCAAAATTAACTATTGGGATTGCATCAAACTGAGAAGTTTCTGTACTGCAAAAGAAACAGTCAGGAAAGTGAATAGGAAATCAACAGAATGGGAAAAAATATTTGCAAACAATACTACAGATAAAGGGTTGATAACCAGAATCTACAAAGAAGTCAAGAAACTCCACAACATCAAAACAAACAACCCACTTAAGAGATGGGCCAAAGACCTCAACAGACATCTTTCCAAAGAGGAAATCCAAATGGCCAACAGACACATGAAAAAATGTTCAAGATCACTAGCAATCAGAGAAATGCAAATCAAAACCACAATGAGGTTTCACCTCACCCCGGTGAGAATGGCTCACATTCAGAAATCTACCAACAATAGATGCTGGAGAGGATGTGGGGGAAAAGGGACACTAACCCACTGTTGGTGGGAATGCAATCTGGTTAAGCCACTATGGAAGTCAGTCTGGAGATTCCTCAGAAACCTGAATATAACCCTACCATGTAACCCAGCCATCCCACTCCTTGGAATTTACCCAAAGGAAATTAAATTGGAAAACAAAAAAGCCATCTGCACATTAATGTTTATTGCAGCTCAATTCACAATAACTAAGACCTGGAACCAACCCAAATGCCCATCAACAGTAGACTGGATAAAGAAACTATGGGACATGTACTCTATAGAATACTATACAGCAGTAAGGAACAATGAAACCCGGTCATTTGCAACAAGATGGAGCAATCTGGAAAACATTATGCTGAGTGAATTAAGCCAGTCCCAAAGAGACAAATATCATTTGTTTTCCCTGATCAGTGACAACTAACTGAGCACCAAAGGGGAAACCCGTGGAAGTGAAATGGACACTATGAGAAACAGTGACCTGATCAGCTCTTGTGCTGACTGTTGATGTACAATGTAAAACTTTATCCATTTTAGTATTTTTTTTGTTCTAGTACTAGTGGTTGAACTCTGTAATTAACACACAATTATTCTTAGGTGTTTAAATCTTAACTGAAAGGTGATCCCGGTTAAATAGAAGAATGAGAAAAAGAGAGGGAGGAGATGTACAATTGGGGACATGCTCAATCGGACTTGCCCCAAATGATGAAGTTAGAAACATGCCAGGGGATTCCAATACAATCCCATCAAGGTGGCATGTACCAATGCCATCTCACTTGTCCAGGTTATCAATTTCAGTTCACAACTGATCACACTGATAGATCTAAGAGTCAAAGGGATCACACAAACAAGACTAATGTCTGCTAATACTAACTGATAAAACCAAAAAGGGAGAGAAGGATCCAACATGGGAAGGGAGAGACACAGCAGATTCATAGAATGGCAGATGTCCTAAATAGCACTCTGGCCTCAGAATCAGCCCTTAAGGCATTCGGATCTGGCTGAAGAGCCTATGAGAGTATTTTAGGTATGGAAAGCCAAGACACTCTGGAAAAAAAAGAAGAAGAAGACTTAAATGAAGGATCTCAGTGAGTTTGATCCCAGTGGAAAGAATGGGGCCATCAAGGTAGGAGGTACCTTTCTCTGAAGGGAGGAGAGAACTTCCACTTTGACTATGACCCTGCCGGAATAAGATCAAAGTCGGCGAACCATAAATGCTTCCATAGCCTTGGCAACTCATGACTAGAGCCTAGGGAGATTACTGACGCCATAAACAAGAGTGTTAAATTGTTAAATCAACATCAAGAGTCACTGTGTACTTACGTCCCATGTGGGATCTGTCCTTAATGGGTTGTCCAATGTGAAGTAATGATATAGCTAGTACTGAAACAGTATTTTTACACTTTGTGTTTATGTGTGGGTGCAAACTGATGAAATCTTTACTTAGTATATACTGAATCGATCTCCTGTATATAAAGATAATTGAAAATGAAAAAGAAAACCTTGGTGTTAAATTGGAAATTACATAGAAAATTAATCAATTTTTTTTAAATATCATGCAGGATGTCTGTCATTAATGTGCTGTACACTGTTATTTAATGCTATGACTAGTACTCCAACAGTATTTTTTCACTTTGTGTTGCTATGTGAGGGCAAACTGCTGAAATCTTTATATATGCTAAACTGATTTTCTGTATATAAAGAGAATTGAAAATGAATCTTGATGTGAATGGAAGGGGAGAGCAAGTGGGAAAGGGGAGGGTTGCGGGTGGGAGGGAAGTTATGGGGGGGGAAGCCATTGTAATCCATAACCCTAACCCTAACCCTAACCCGAACCCGAACCCTAAACCCTAACTCGAACCCGAACCCTAACCCAACCCGAACCCGAACCCGAACCCTAACCCGAACCCGAACCCAAGATTCACACTCCCAAAATTACAAAACAGCAGTGATGGAAATGAAATAAATAGAAAATACATATAAGGACACATCATGCTAATGTACTAGAAGACTTAAATATTTAAAGACTGCAATACCACCCAAAGCAATCTATAGTCAATGTGATTGATATCACAATCACACAGACCTTGGGCTATGTATATTAGAACACCCATCCTAACATTCTCATGGAATTACAAAGAAATGTGAATGGCCAAAGCTGAACTGAAAAACAAACACAAATGTAGCAGATTCATATTTCTCAATTTAAAATCTTAACAAAAAAGCAATGATAAATTTAAAGACCCTAAACATGAGTTGAAGGTATAAACTGTATAATAAAACATACAGATAAATCTGCATAACTTTGGGTTTTACATTTCTGACACCAAAAGCACAAGCAACCAATAGAAAAACCAGACACATTGGATTTCCTCAAAACTATTGTCCATCAGAAAACATTACCAAGAAAACTGTTAGACAAGGAAAAAAACACTTTCTCCTACTACTATTGACTCAGGAGTCAACATAGAACACCTCATGATGAGATGTAGGGGGTAGTTTAGAGAGTCCTGTAGTCAAGTCCAATTCCAGATTAATGGCTCAGTCATAAAAGACTGTTCCCACTTCTGAAGCAAATTGCTATTAATAGGTCCCAAGCTGTGCACTAACTTACCATGCCAGACCTCTGTCCTCAAAGAGTTGTATTATGAGAGTTAGCAATAAAACTTATTCTCAAAGATTTACTTAGAGTGTATTAAGTGGAGGATCTTCTTAAGTCTCATAAGTTATAGCTATGTCCAAGTGCTTGCAAAAGATGTACCATTCTTGGGTTCTTATTTAAAGTTAGTTAAGTTTCTCAAAAAAATACTGCTTTTAAAAAAAAGTGAAAGCAACTTCGAGATAACAACGACTCTGAGCAGCCCTTATCTCTACTGTTGAGGAGCAGTTTAGTTAATCATCTGTGTATAAAGTTAATTGAAAATAGAAAAATAGTAAAAATAGTAAAAGAAAAAAATAAGACTGGGAATAGGAGTGGGAGGAGGAAGACAGCTGGGAGGATGGGTGTGGTGGGAAGAATCACTATATTCCTCAAGTTGTATTTATGAAATCCATTAAGTTTGTATTCCTTAAATAAAAGCTTTCTTTGAGGAAAAAAATAGGGTCCCAGATTACCACACGACTTCTGTTTGACTTTGACACAAATGAGGGGTTCCCACAAATACTTTCTCTAGTTTGATCATTTGCTACAGTGGCTCACACAACCCAGGAAAACAGCACACTTGCCATTCTTGATTTATTACAGTGCATACCAGAAAAGCTACAAATGAACAACCAACAATGATGTGCATAGGGTAAGGTAGGTGGAAAGACTACAGAACTTTCATAAATTTTCAAGGTTGCCTCACTTCCAGTGCCTCCACATGTTAATACAGAAACTCTCTGAACCCTGTCCTCTGGATTCTTACTGAGTTTAATTAAGGAGTCAGCATGACTAGATCTCTAGCCATGGGTGATCAAGGCAATTTTCAGTCCCTCTCCCCTCCCAAAATGTCAGGTGGGGGACACTGTAAATTGCAAACCTCAGATCACAGGGTTAGTTCCTTTGGCAACCAGCCACCCTGGGGCTTTCCAGAAGACACCATACATCAATTGTTTTGTTGGCACACAAAACAACCACTGCATAAAATAACAGCGAAGTGCCACAAGACCAGGGAAGAGACCAAATATGTATCTGCTGTTGTATTTCACTACAACTCAAGTGATGGAAGATAAAACGCACATGTTGTGTATTTGAAAAGGGTGTATTATCCAGAGTATACCTAAGTAAATTTTACAACTCAACAACAAAAGACAAACAATTCAAAATACGGTAAAGAACTTGAACACACACTTCAACAGACATGAAAAGACGCTTAAACTCACTAGTCATTACAGACGTATTGAAAACCAGTGAGATAGTCTCTTCACTTCCATTAGAATAACTATAAT
The DNA here is from genome assembly GCF_033115175.1 of Lepus europaeus. Classification (NCBI taxonomy): domain Eukaryota; kingdom Metazoa; phylum Chordata; class Mammalia; order Lagomorpha; family Leporidae; genus Lepus; species Lepus europaeus. The sequence continues at coordinate 60,556,779 of NC_084847.1, read as the reverse complement.
AAAAAGAACAGTACCAAGTGTTGGTAAGAAGGTGGAGAAATTTAAACTCATAAACACTGCTAGTGACAATATAAATAACATAAGATAGTTTGGTATTTCCTCAAAACATTAAAAATACAATTACCAGGGCTGCTACTGTGGTGCAGCAGGTAAAACCTTGGCCTGAAGTGCCGGCATCCCATATGGGCGCTAGTTCTAGTCCTAGCTGCTCCTCTTCTGATCCAGCTCTCTACTATGGCCTGAGAAAACAGTAGAAGAAGATGGTCCAAGTCTTTGGGCCCCTGCACCCTGTGGGAGACCAGGAAGAAGCTCCTGGATCCTGGCTTCGGATCGGTGCAGCACCAGCTGTTGTGGCCATCTGGGGAGTGAACCAGAGGATGGAAGATCTCTCTCTCTCTCCCTCTCCCTCTCCCTCTCCCTCTCCCTCTCCCTCTCCCTCTCCTTCTCCCTCTCTCTGTAACTCTGTCTTTCAAATAAATAAAATAAATCTTTTAAAAAAATACAATTACCACATGGAACAAAAGCTCCATTTTTAGGTATATATCCCAAATAATTAAAAAGAGATGATCAAACAAAGACTTGTGTGCTTTGTAAAGATGTAAAAGGCCAATCTACACAACAGTTATGAAGAAAAAAAAGCAGAATACAAAGAGAATAAGGTTGCTGGAGCTGTGATGCAGTGCGTTAAGGCCCTGGCCTGAAGCACAGGCATCCCTTATGGGCGCCAGTTCTAGTCCTGGCTGCTCCTCTTCTGGTCCAGCTCTCTGCTATGGCCTGGGAAGGCAGTGGAGGATAGCCCAAGTCTTTGTGCTCCTGCACCCATGTCCTGTGGATATTATGTAAGTATTAGAGACCACTGTGTAGATATTTATTACTAGGGACTACCCTGTGGATATCATATGAGTGGACATGTGTGCAGAGTTAAATAGTGGTTATTTTGAATTACATTTTTCTACCTGAAGCCCCTCCTCTGCAGAGTTCTCAGGAAGCTTTTGTCTCACCAATGCACAGCATAGGTCTGGTATCCCCATGAGGCCTGCCCCAAAGAGGAAAATGTTTTGAGTTATCTATTAGCACGTCAAATAATACTTAATTTGAATCCATTTCTTTTAAATGCACTTCTACAAATATTTAAAGAGCTCTTTCTTTTAACTTTCAGAAGAATTTAAAATCCAGCCTTAGAGGATAACAAGTAGCCCACCTGCTGAGTACCAGTATAGCTTGGGACCTCCCCAGGAAGTACCACAAAGGGGCAGTCCCCTGGCTGTGCCCTCTCAGATACTTCCTCCATTTGCTTCAGCTGCGGAAAAACTCCCTGCTCAGTCCTTGAGGGGGCCAAAACCCAGTTTCCCTCTGGCACTTCTGGACACATACATCACTCCTCTGTTCAAATGAACCATTTATTTTATATAAAGCTTTTTTATAAACTTATTTAATTTACTTATTTGAAAGTCAGGCTAAAAGAGGGGAAGAGGGAGGGGGAAAGAGAGAGAGAGAGAGAGGACAGATCTTTCATCTGGAGTAGAGGCCTTTGGCTTTTAATTAAAATTATTTCTTACTGACAGGATTAAAGCTGTGGTAGAAGCCTTCCTAAGGTCAGAAGAAAGCAAAAGGATCTGTCCTGGGAATGAAATGTGGCTGTGATCTGCCTGCCTATGACTGTGTCAACTGTACTTGCTATCTGAGGCCGTCTAGTGGTGCTGGGGGTTCAGTAGGCCCCTCAGATATGGGTAGGATGTTCTTCACAAGCAGGCTGCCAGCTGTGGCTGGAAAGCTTGTTTCCAGACCAACTCGCATCTCACCCACTAACAGCTTCTTGGGCTGCATGTGTGACCTTATGGCTTTAACTCACACCTTCAGGGTGGTTACACTCTTTCACTCAGAGCTGACAAAGGAAGGGGCTGAGCCCCTGGGGAGAGTCAGGCTGGCTCCAGAAGACTGCGGTGACTCTTCCTGTCACCTCTGGAGAATTAGGCAGGCTGCCCTCAGCTTGCCTTGGCCGAGGAGGGGAAGTGCGCCACCCGCCACTCAGCCTTCCCCGAACTCCGGGGGACAATCAGACAGGGTGGGGAGAAGCAGGATCTCACTTTATTGTAAAAGGGAGTGTATATATAGCTGAGGTACAGAGCGGATGCGGGCAAGGGGCAATGAAGACCAACAGACAGGTTACAACCCCCTCCATGCCATCCCCATAGAAGCTGGAATTGGAGTTGCGCTTTCATCCTGGCATAGCAGCTTTACCTTGTTAGGTTTCCGCGATGAAGTGGAGTTTGCCAGCCGAACCTGTCTGAGGATTCTACATAAAGACCACGTGATGTAGGCAGCTGACGAAGCAAGTGCAGAGCCTCTCTGCTATGGCCTGGGAAAGCAGTAGAAGATGGCCCAAGACTTTGGGCCCCTGCACCTGCGTGGGAGACCCAGAAGAAACTCCTGGCTCCTGGCTTTGGATCGGCACAGCTCCAGCCGTTGCGGCCAACCAGGGAGTGAACCAGCGGATGGAAGACCTCTCTCTCTGCCTCTCCTCTCTCTGTGTAACTCTGACTTTCGAATAAATAATCTTTTTTTTTTTGAAAAAAAAAAAATGATGTGATGCAAAAGGGTCTTAGCCACTCCTACTATACCACCTTAACGATCTTCAGGCAAAAGCGCCCTGGGGCTGGGGTGTTTGCCACCAGGGATTTGAAACTTAAAGACAGGTTTTCAAATTCGAGGCAGGCTCAGGAAGTTTCCTCTAGGCCTCTCCAGATTCAACCTCCCCCATAGGAGATCCCTGCTATTTTGTGTGATCCTTGTGGTTTTAAATCATACTTTAAGATTAATTTATTTATTTGAAAGTAGGAGTTATACAGAGAGAAGGAGAGACAGAAAGAGAGAGAGGGAGAGAGAGAGAGGTCTTCCATCCACTGGTTCACTCCCCAAATGGCCACAACAGCTGGAGCTGCACCCATCTGAAGACAGAAGCCAAGAGCTTCTTCCTGGTCCCCCACAGTGTGCAGGGGCCCAAGGACTTGGACCATCTTCTACTGCTTTCCCAGGCCATAGCAGAAAGCTGGGTCAGAAGTGGAGCAGCTGGGTCTCGAACTGGCGACCATATGGGATGCTGGCACTGCAGGCGGCAGCTTTATCCACTATGACACAGAGCCGGCCCCCTTAAATCATAATAGCTAGCGGAGGAGGGGGTTGAGACCCTAAGGGAGAGACAGGCCATCTCCAGGAGACCCCAAACACTATTTCCATGGGCCCCTAGCCAATCAACATACAGCCTGTGAAACTCCCACCCAATGGGCACCCCCACAGAATGACCCAAGGGAACAAAACAGTAATGCCTTAAAAACTCAGGACACTTCCTCAAAGCCAGTGTCCTACTCGGGCACTCCGCCTGGTCTCCTCTCAGACAAGTTCTGTGGCTTGTCAATCAAATAAAAGCTTCTTTTCTGTCAAATAAAAGTTTCTGCCTCTTTGAAAATTGTTTCCTGGCTTTTTATTTCTATTCTAAGCTAAGGGAAAGAACCTGCTGTACCAACCACCCTATCTGCTTATGTGTAAACATTTCAGGTTCTGCAGCTCAGTACATGTGTAGAAAAAAAAAATCAGTAACTATGTATGCATACACAGTATTGTATCAATACCTGTGGCCGCCATGTAACATTAGAATATCCAATCAAATGTGTGTATGTAGCCATATAAGGGAAACAAAGAGGCTAAAATACCCCTCTTTGTTCTGGGCTCAGGCTTTTGGATAAGAAATTCCACCTGAGCCTTATATATAAATAATAAAAGACCACAATTTCTTATCTCTGTACAGAATCTTGCTACACATCCACTGGCCCCAAATGGCCACAACAGGGAGGGCTGGGACAGTCTGAAGCCAGAAGCCAGGAGCTTCATCTCGGTCTCTGACATGGGTGCAGAGTCCCAAGCACTTGGGCCATCCTCCGCTGCTTTCCGGGTCCATTAGCAGGGAGTGAGATCGGAAGCGGAGAAGCCGGGACTCTAACCTGCGCCAAGTGTCCTAGGTGGCAGCTTTACCTGCTATGCCACAGCACCAGCCCCCAAAGCTCTTTTAACAGATATAAATATATAATTATATAGCGTTTTGAATTTTAAAACATCTACTTTGCCAATACTTTCATGCTGAAAAAAAAAAAGTCATTGAAACACACAGGGAAGGACGACTGCAGGCAGCCGCTGCCAACTCTCACCTCGCCCGATGCAGGGTGTCCATGAGTCTCTCTGCCAGGATTTCACCCATAAACAGACGCAAATCCACACACCTGTGCACAGTGGCGGAGCCCGGCCCAAGCTTCCACGGGGTACCCTGGGGTGGGCAGACTCTGGGAACTGTTATTTGAGGAGGGAGGGTCCTCACACCTCAGCTTGCTGTGGGGGGCGCGGCCCATGGGGACCCTGGGGTGGGCAGACCCTGGGAACTGTTCCCTGAGGAAGGAGGGTCCTCACTCCTCAGCACGCTGTGGGGGCGTGGCCCACGCCTCCATGGGGACCCTGGGGTGGGCAGACCCCGGGAACTGTTCCCTGAGGAGGGAGGGTCCTCACACCTCAGGGCGCTGTGGGGGGCACAGCCCATGGGGACTCTGGGGTGGGCAGACCCCGGGAACTGTTCCCTGAAGAGGGAGGGTCCTCACACCTCAGGGCGCTGTGGGGGCGCAGCCCATGGGGACCCTGGGGTGGGCAGACCCCGGGAACTGTTCCCTGAAGAGGGAGGGTCTTCACACCTCAGCGCGCTGTGGGGGCGCAGCCCATGGGGACCCTGGGGTGGGCAGACCCCGGGAACTGTTCCCTGAGGAAGGAGGGTCCTCACACCTCAGCGCACTGTGGGGGTGCGGCCCACGCCTCCATGGGGACCCTGGGGTGGGCAGACCCCGGGAACTGTTCCCTGAGGAGGAAGGGTCCTCACACCTCAGCGCACTGTGGGGGCGCAGCCCACGCCTCCATGGGGACCCTGGGGTGGGCAGACCCCGGGAACTGTTCCCTGAGGAGGGAGGGTCCTCACACCTCAGCACGCTGTGGGGGGCGCGGCCCACGCCTCCATGGGGACCCTGGGGTGGGCAGACCCTGGGAACTGTTCCCTGAGGAGGGAGGGTCCTCACACCTCAGGGCGCTGTGGGGGGCGCAGCCCATGGGGACCCTGGGGTGGGCAGACCCCGGGAACTGTTCCCTGAGGAGGGAGGGTCCTCACCCCAGCGCGCTGTGGGGGGCGCGGCCCACGCCTCCATGGGGACCCTGGGGTGGGCAGACCCCGGGAACTGTTCCCTGAGGAGGGAGGGTCCTCACACCTCAGCACGCTGTGGGGGGCGCGGCCCACGCCTCCATGGGGACCCTGGGGTGGGCAGACCCTGGGAACTGTTCCCTGAGGAGGGAGGGTCCTCACACCTCAGGGCGCTGTGGGGGGCGCAGCCCATGGGGACCCTGGGGTGGGCAGACCCCGGGAACTGTTCCCTGAGGAGGGAGGGTACTCACCCCAGCGCGCTGTGGGGGGCGCGGCCCACGCCTCCATGGGGACCCTGGGGTGGGCAGACCCCAGGAACTGTTCCCTGAGGAGGGAGGGTACTCACCCCAGCGCGCTGTGGGGGGCGTGGCCCACGCCTCCATGGGGACCCTGGGGGTGGGCAGACCCCCGGGAACTGTTCTCTGCGGAGGGAGGGTCCTCGGGCTGCCTGGCGATCAGCGGCGTCATGGAGGCCTGCTCTTCGTTGGCTCCTCAGGTGGGCCCCTGCAGACGACCAGGGGACACACAGTAACCCCTCGGCGCAGGCCTCTCTCCCGGTCCTGAGAATACAGGTGCGGTTCTTGCTGTGAGACAGCGACTCCGGGGCAGGACGGAGACAGTGGGCTGGACTTCCGGGGCGGCAGCTGGGTCAGCGCGGGAGCTCAACGCGCTCTGTTCCCCATGGTCAGGCTCCCCCTAGCGGCCGCCAGGGGGTAGCGCAGGCGCTCGGAGCTCTCTGCGCCCCACGGTCCGGCGCCCCCTGGCGGTTGCGAGCGCAGCACAGAAGCTGAGCAATCTCCGTGCGCAGTGGCCGACCGCCTCCTGGAGGCACTCCTGGTAACCCTGAATTCTGTGTTCGGATTATTCTAGGCCTCGATTTTAGAAATTCAGATAGAAATACATTCCACTTATCCTATGCCTCAATCAGAATAGAGGGAAATAACAAGAAGTAGACAAATGTCAACAGATCTATATATTAGTAATACTCTATTACATAAAATAAAAATTTAAAACTGGAATATGAACATTTTCAAAGACTATATCACTTAGAATTGTTCTGGGTACAGTTGAAATCCTAGAGAATATAAAAAAAGTCAAAATATGCATTCAGAAAATGAATAAGAATCAGTACAAAAACCTCACACATCTAAATCCTAGCATGTACCATGGAGCCACAGTGATGAAGAAGCTGTGACACTGGTGAAGGAACACAAAGACGGGTAAATAGAACTCAACAGAGAGAATAAAACAGACCAGAGTAGGCCCAGTAAACTTACTTTGTCAAAAGGTGAAAGGCAACTCAATGGAGAACGGGTTTGCACAAAAATTCATTCAAAACAGTCCATATGATTATATTTAAAAGGTGACACAGTAAAAATGCTAAAAGGAAATGCACAGACCATGTGTTTCATGGTAACTTTTCACATTTAATCACAAAAGTCAATTCATGAAAGAAAATAATAATTTGGGGCCAGCAATGTGGCGCAGTAGGTTAATCCTCCGCTTGCGGTGCCAGCATCTGACATAGGCGCCAATTCTAGTCCTGGCTGCTCCACTTCCAATCCAGCTCTCTGCTGTGGCCTAGGAAAGCAGTAGAAGATGGCCCAAGTCCCCTGCACCCACGTGGGAGACCTGGAGGAAGCTCCCAGCTTCTGGCTTTGGATAGGCACAGCTCCGGCCATTGTGGATATCTAGGGAGTGAACCAGCAGATAGAAGACCTCTCTCTCTTTCTGCTGCTGGTCCTTCTCTCTCTGGGTAACTCTGACTTTCAAACAAAATAAATAAATCTTAAAAAAAAAAAAAGATTCCAGTCCAGACTCAAACTTAGGAAATCCTAAATAGGGAGTGGATGTGCCAAGAGATGACTTAATAGCTCTAAAGACAGTTCACTGACCCTCTACCCCTCCTGGACTTTGGGGGCTAATGTAATCCCATTCAACTCTTGCTTCATAAAAAACAAAAGTGGGGAATGTTAGTAAAATGGCGCAGTCTTATCCGTGGCGCAATCTACACCCCGGATGCCATCTTAGGCTCCAGCTCCCACCGGCGTGGCTGGAAGCCAGGTGACCCCATGGCCTAACCACCAGTGTCAGGCCAACCCTCATCCTAGTGGGATTCACTGCTCCTACTTCCCTGCCTGTCCCCCAGCAAAGTTTTAAGAGGAACTGTTCCTGAACACATGGCTCGCTTTCTCTCTGTCTCCTGCTCGCTCTCTCTCTCTCTCTCTCTCTCTCTCGATTTCTCTATCTGACTCTTGATCTCTCTTACGCTCTCCTCCTCCCTCTTTTCTTTCTTTGCCCCTTCCCTCCAGTCTGTTAGGTTTTCCCCAATAAAACTTTTCCCTTTAAAAAAAAAAGAGAGAGGACTTGAGTACTGCCACAAAGACACACCCACAAGCCATGAGTCCACTTTTTATCCCTTATAACATTTAAAAGGAAAATACATAAAAATAATTATAAATAGGTATTTTGTTATATACAACATATGAAGATGCTAGCTGTGACAAGACAAAGGATTGGAGTGAGGCATATAGAAATAAAATTTTTGTAAGCTATTGCAACTCACCTAATAACTACATATTTAGGATGCTATATGTAATCTCAATATTAGTACATTTGAGATAATTTTGTGTACATATTTATAGTATTAATTATATCAAATAAAAGGTATATCAAATAAAAGTCCAAGTTCTCACCCAATCTTATGTTTTCTTGAAATAGTAGTTTTCCTCCATATATAATGCTCCTTAATCTCCTGTACCAATTTTGGTAGGATGAGTATTCCCCAATACATACATAAAGTATCAAAAATATGTACAGATAAGAGGATGGAATCATGGCCGGCGCCACGGCTCACTAGGCTAATCCTCCGCCTGCGGCGCCGGCACACCGGGTTCTAGTCCCAGTCGGGGTGCCGGATTCTGTCCTGGTTGCCCCTCTTCCAGGCCAGCTCTCTGCTATGGCCCGGGAAGGCAGTGGAGGATGGCCCAAGTGCTTGGGCCCTGCACCCCATGGGAGACCAGGAGAAGCACCTGGCCCCTGGCTTCGGATCAGCACAATGAGCCAGCCGCGGCAGCCATTGGAGAGTGAACCAATGGCAAAAAAAGGAAGACCTTTCTCTCTGTCTCTCTCTCTCACTGTCCACTCTGCCTGTCCAAAAAAAAAAAAAAGAGGATGGAATCAAAACAGTTCACTACACAATTTCAACTAGATAGATAAAATGCAACAATGGTAAAAATGAGAGACAAATTAGTATAAAATAAAAGAGACAACAAAGATTAAATTTCAGAACCAATATCATAGTTTGACTCCCCAGTGAGAATGCATGTATTGTCAGAATGTATTTCTTAAAACTGCTCTCTACAGAAAATCTCTTTGGATTAAAATACATAAATTGCTTCAAAATGATGGACAGAAAAGGACATATATATTGATAACAGAGCAAAATCCAGCTGGTTAGGCCATACAACTATCATATAATGTATGCCAGACACAACGATTATCACTGGACAGAAATAAGGACATTATATATTGATGAAAATTATCATATTAAGAAGACATAATATGGGGTGGCCATTAATACATCAGATGTGATGCCCTCATGCCACATCAGAGTACTAAGGATCCAGTCACAGACAGGGCCGTTTGTTCCCACCACTGCTGATGCAGATCACAGAAGGCAGCACGTCATGGCACACAGGTGTGAGTGCTAGTTACCAATGTGAGAGATCCACATGGAGTTCCAGGCTCCTGGCTTTGGTCCTGCCTGAACCTGGCCACTGGCATTTGAGTTGTGAATAAGATTCCTCTGCTTCCAATCTAGCTCCCTGCTAATTCAACTAGGAAATATGATGTTACAGTTCATATAGCTGAGGCCCCTACATTTCCAGCTCCCTTCATCACACTACAAAAGTCTTCTTGTCAACTACTATCTAGTTCAATTCAATAAATTATTACTATGTATTGTTGTCTTTTTAAAAAAAAGATTTTTTTTGAAAGTCAGAGTTACACAGAGAGAGAAGGGGAGGTAGAGAGAGACAGAGAGAGAGAGAGAGAGAGAGAGAGAGAGAGAGAGAGGTCTTCCATCCACTGGCTCACTCTCCAATTAGCGGCAATGGCCAGAACTACACCGATCCGAAGCCAGGAGCCAAGAGCTTCTTCCAGATCTCCCACATGGGTGCAGGGGTCCAAGGGCTTGGGCCATCTTCTACTGCTTTCCCAGGCCATAGCAGAGAGCTGGATCAGAAGTGAGCAGCCAGGACTTGAACCTGCATCCATATGGGATGCTGGCACTGCAGGCAGCAGCTTTATCCACTACGCCACAGCAACGGCCCCTGTTATCTATTTTTATCATCTCCTTTATCCTCCTGCTAACCCTGTGAAGTAGATGTAATGATATTCATTTTAAGACTAGGAAACTGAGACCTGGGTTCTAGAAACAAAAAAGTGGTGGCTCTGGAATTTAAAATATCTGAGCCAATATTTCCTTGACAACAAATTAGAGATAAAGATAATTAACTTCCTTGAGTTACAAATATCATCTACAAAAATAGCACTTTGTAAAAATGTAAAGTGTCCTACAAATGTTAGCTATAATTATTGACTAATGACTAGAAAGCTCCTATCCGCCTCAAGAGGATACACATTAGAATCTGTTGTTATCAGAACTCCACCAGCGTGGCAGCCCAGGGCCACTAAGTTCCATTACAATAATGTAATTAAATCCATAAAGCATATAATTTTCTTAAACACAAATGTAGTGACTCCCTTTCACCTGCAACAGCAAATAAAAAAATTTGGGGGGGCTGGCACTGTGGCGTAGCAGGTAAAGCTGCCGTCTACAGTGCTGGCATCCCATATGGGCTCCGGTTTGAATACCGGCAGCTCCATCTCCAATCCAGCTCTGTTATGGCCTGGGAGAGCAATACAAGATGGCCCAAATAACTGCGCACCTGCACCTGAGTGGGAGACCTGGAAGAAGCTCCTGGATCCTGGCTTTGGAATGCCCCAGCTCTGGCCACTGCAGCCATTTGAGGAGTGAACCACTGGATGGAAGACCTCTCTTTCTCTTTCTCTCTGCCTCTGCCTCTTTATAACTCTGCCTTTCACATAAATAAATAAATCCTTAAAAAAAAAAACTTTGGCCCATTGTTTTATCAATTTCCTGGCTTCATTTCTACCCTACCCTAGAATGACACTCCCACATATGAGTGTTCTTCATTCCACAACATGCCACAGCATGTCCACTTCTGCCTTTTTTATTTAAGATGTATTTATTTGAAAAGATACAGAGAGAGACACACACAGACAGAGAGAGACAGAGAGAGATCTTCCATTAACCGGTTCACTCCCCAAATACTTGCAACAGCTTGGGTTGGGCTAAGCTGAAGCCAAGGAACCAGAAACCAGGAATTCCATCCAAGTCTCCTACACGGGTGACAAGAGACCTAAGCACCTGGACCATCTTCTGCTGCTTTCCCAAGTGTATTTGCAGGGAACTGGATCAGAAGTATAGCAGCTAGGATTCAAACAGATGCTTTCTTATGGAATACCCACATCACAAGAAGGAGCTTAACCCACTGTACCACAATGCCAGCCCCCACTTCTGCCTTATGATGCTGTGTGGGATACCCTCCCTACATTTCATTTTCAAAACTGATCTTGAAAGTCTTGCAACAGAAAATTTTAAAAAGATGGAATCATCTGCCTGCTACTCACTGCATATTTAACTACCCCACTTGCAACATTGCATAGTTTGGATTTGTACAAATAGTTACTGTTAAAGGTAAGGTTCCATGCTGGTGACAGGTGTACCAGATTAGAAGTCAGACAATAGCTCAACTCCTTATTTTGCCTCTTGGCTCACTTAATGCCTCCGAACTAATGCAAGAATAATATGTATACATCACCAGAGTTTCTTGGTTGATAAAGAAATGGCAATCAAAGTATTGAATAGATGTTTATTAGGCCGGCACCGTGGCTCAACAGGCTAATCCTCCGCCTGCGGCGCCGGCACACCAGGTTCTAGTCCCAGTCGGGGCGCAGGATTCTGTCCCGGTTGCCCCTCTTCCAGGCCAGTTCTCTGCTGTGGCCCGGGAGTGCAGTGGAGGATGGCCCAAGTCCTTGGGCCCTGCACCTGCATGGGAGACCAGGAGAAGCACCTGGCTCCCAGCCACGGTGGCCATTGGAGGGTGAACCAACAGCAAGAGGAAGACCTTTCTCTCTGTCTCTCTCTCTCATTATTCACTCTGCCTGTCAAAAAAAAAAAAAAAATATAGATGTAGCCGTTGAATCGTTGAATTCTCTACAATGTAGCAGTGGGTTCGTTTCTGAGAAGAGCAGCGTGGTGGGGGCAAGAGGCGCGGAGTCAACACACAGACCCCGGGAGTCCGGTGAGAGCAGGCTTGAGGCGAGCAGCCTGCAGACTCGTTTATTACAGTTGATACAAAGCTTATATAGCCAAGACCAGCCAATCTGGTCAAGGGGCGGTCTATACCCCAACCAATCACAGCCTGTTGCCAGGCAGTTTCCAGAGCCATCCAATCACAGCCTGTCGCCAGGCAGTTTCAAAGCCATTCCTGACTAACTGACGCTCGCTTGCCAGTGGCCACCTTGGCATGGCCTTCTCATTCCACTACATTTCCCCCTTTTCGTTTATTTTTGAGCAACGGGAGGCATGATTCTTGGCCATACCATTGTTGACCCCGTTTCCATGTGGTCTCCGTACGCAGCTGTGCCTGTCTTAGGTTGTCCCCCAGGGGATCTTACCCGTCGTTGACTAACCAGCGCTCAAATCGAGAGACCACAGGATTGCTTGCTCAGATAGGGGTAGGAATGAGGAATAATGGTTATCAGGAATGGCATGACCGCACACAGGCTGTGGGCTATTGGAGTGGCTGACCAGAGCTAGTGGGGTACACAATGGTAACAGATGTGGCTTTGGGCAGTTTCTTAGGGTAGGATGATAGGGCAGGTGCGTCTGCTAACAAGGCGGAGTCTCGGTCTTGTTCAGCTGGTTCTGGTTGGCTGTCAGTTGCAGGCTTGATGTTTCTGGCTGGTACCCAAATGGGCTGTTCCGCATTCTCTGGAAAGACACAAGCATATCCTCGACCCTTGGTTAGCAGGGGGTGTGGTCCTTTCCATTCTCCTGTCAGGGGGTCTTTCCATCTAACCATAGGGGCTGGGGTCTGGGATGGAAAGGATCCCCAGTGTTTATAAGCTGGGCTGATCCCTTGGGAATCAAAAGTAAGAAAATTGATAGTGAAAAGGACCTCAGTCAAAGCAAGCTGTGGGTCTGAGGGTATATGATTATTTTTTTGCCTTTGTAAGAGATCTTTAATCGTCCTATGAGTTCTTTCAATAATTGCCTGTCCCTGTGGGTTGTATGGGATACCTGTAGCAGAATGTATGTTCCAAGATTTCAGGAAGGAAGTAAATTCCTGTGATGTATACGCTGGCCCGTTATCAGTCTTTATGGTCCAGGGGACACCAAGGACCAGCATGGCTGATTTAACTGCCTTTATCACATTACTAGCCTTTTCTCCGGATTGGGCTGTTGCAAATACAGCCTTTGAATAAGTATCTACCACCACATGAACAAACTTAAGCTTACCAAAGGAATTAATGTGGGTGATGTCCACTTGCCATAGTTTATTAGGAGCAAGGCCTCGTGGGTTCACTCCTGCTTGTTGCAGTGGGCCTAATGGGGCGAGGGGTGCACAATTCTTGCAAGAGTGCACTAGGTGTTTGCATTGGCTCATTGTTAGCTCTGGGAAAAGCAATTTTATGTTGCTTGCTGACATATGAAATTTTTGGTGTAAAATACGGGCTTGTTCTAAGTGTCCAATGGAAGCCGTGTTGCAGGAGATAAGACGATCAACCTTTCTGTTGCCTTGGAAAATAAAGCCAGGTAACCCAGTATGTGATCTTACGTGTGAGATATACCATGGGTATTTTCTGTTCTCAGTTAGCTCTTTAAGTGTTGTGAACATCTGGTCAATTGGTTTACTGGTCGGGTTAAAGATTGCAAAAGGGATCGTCTTTGCTACCTGTACTGAGTATTTGCTGTCCGAAAATATATTTACTGGTCCATCTTGGCTAAGGAGTAGAACCTTGACTATTGCTCTTATTTCTCCCAACTGTACTGATCCCCCATGGGGTTCTACATGGATCTTATCTTTTTCAGTTAAAGATTTGATCACTATTCCAAAGAGTGACTTGTTGGCATCCGTAAACGCACATGGTGCCATGGGTATAGGTTGATTAGCAGGGAAAGCATGTTTTGGATAGTCTATCTCTAAGGTTTTTAATGTCTGGAGTAGCCTGTCTGCTGGCAGGTGATTGTCAATCTGTCCTGGAAAATTTATCATTAAAGTTTGAAAGAGCGTGCTATCCTGCATCAATGTCGACAGTTCCAATTGTGATAGTGGTAGGACTACTATGTCTGGCTCTGCGTTAAATATCTTATTGGTATAATATCTTAATTTAAGTCCCATCATAAGGATGGCATCTACTTTGTTTACTATTTTACGACAATCGCTCCAGGCTATGTGCACCCAAAAAAGTGGTCCATGTCGTTGCCAAATAACTCCTAAGGGGGCCTTGAAGGTAGATATGGTTATGGCAAATAGAGGCACCTGAGGGTCATATCTACAGGTTTTTAAATTTGACAACTGGATGTTAATCTTTGCTATGGTGGATTTGGCTGCTGGTGTCAATGTGATTTTTGAGGAAGGGCTGTTTCCTTTAGTTAATAAATCGTATAGCGGTCTAAGTTCTGCAGGTGTTAGGGGAAGGAAGGGCTTCAGCCAATTGATTTGGCCACATAGTTGCTGAAGTTCATTAAGTGAGTATTTATGCTTGACTTTCAGGTTTGGGCCCAGTGGAGATATATGGGAGGAGATTTGATAACCCAAGAATTGAAAGGGAGGAAAATGTTGTACTTTTTCTGTGGCAACAGACAAACCCAGGAATTGTAAATTTCTTACTGTCTCACTTAGACAGGCATTCAGAATTGCTGCATTCTTGTGAGCAAGTAAGATATCATCCATATAATGTATGACCAAGCACTGATCTTTAAGTGTGCTGGTCGCATGAGAAACGTATCTTTGGCAAATGGCAGGGCTATTTTTCATGCCTTGTGGGAGTACTGTCCACTGAAATCTTTTTGCAGGGAGCTGGAAATTGGGCTCCCATACTGTAAAGGCAAAGTAAGCCTTATCCTGCTCTGCAATGGGGATGGAAAAGAAGCAATCTTTGATATCAATGGTAACTATGTGGTATCCATTAGGAATGGCCCCTGGATGGGGAATGCCGGCCTGGAATGTTCCCATCTTTTTTATATTTTTGTTAATAGCTCTCAAATCCTGTAGAAGCCTATATTTTCCCTGTTTCTTTGGTATCACAAAAATGGGCGTGTTATGAGGGCTAGTGGAGGGTTCTATGTGTCCCTTTTCCAATTGTTCCTGTACCAATTCTTTAAGGATGCTAAGTTTGGGTTGTAATATTGGCCACTGCTCTACCCAGATGTTTCCTGTTTTTTCCCATTCAATGGGGATTGGGCTTGGCTTTTGTATGAGGTGAGCAGTGGCCCCTAGAATTGGGGGTGAATCTTACTTGTAGGTTCTCCATTAAAGCTGCTGGCTTGTGGAGATTTGTGATCCGTAGTAAGGACCGCTTGCATTTGTGAGAGCACATCTCTCCCCCATAAGGTCATGGAAACCTCAGCAATTAGTGGAAAGATGGTTCCTGTATCTCCATTGTCATTTCGCCAAGTTACGGGCGTGATGACTTGATCAGCCAATTTTAATCCTCCAACACCTTGGAGGTCAGGTCCAGGTGCTGTCTGCCAATGTTGTATTTTTCTTGCATCCCTAGCTTTTAAAACAGTAACATCTGCTCCTGTATCAATTAAACCTACAAAGGCAATGTCATCTAAATATAGGGTCAATTTTGGTCTCAGATTGAAGATGGGCATCGACCAGTTAATGGCAGTGGGACTCCCTCTTACTTGCTGGGCTGAGGGCCGCCCCACTGGGAGTTTAAAGGCTTGGTCTTGCAATCTTTTGCCCAATGAAAACCTTTTTTACATCTGGGACACAGTGTTTTGGGCTTGCCCCATTTTGCAGCGTTTGGGCAGTTTCGCCGTAGGTGTCCTATTTCCTGGCATCCCCAACAAACTGGAGGGTTATTAGACTTCTTTGTGCTCAATTTGTTAATGGCCGCAGTCAGGGCTTGTATGGGAGTATCAGCAGGGTTTACCTCTTTTGTGGCTATTATCCATTTAGAAATGTCTTCATTACGGACTGGGGCAATTGCTGCTTTTGCCTCTTTGGTAGCACCTTCCCAAGCTAATTGTTTGACCAAATTGTCTTGATCAGGGCCAGGCAGTAATCTTTTCTCTACTGCCTCCAAGACTCTGGCAAGGAAATCGGGGAACCATTCGCTTGGGCCTTGAACTAGGTTTCTAAAGAGCTGACTATAATCAGGAGGATTTATATTTTTTAAGGCTTTAAGTGCCAAATCTCTGACCTGATCAAAATAGGCAACTACTCCAATGCGGGCCTGTTCTTGAGGATATATGTAGGTGCCACGGCTTGTAAGCATATGAAAGGTTACTGCTATTCCATAGGCAGCATTATTCCTCGCCACAGTTTCAGCCTCTTCCTCATAGGAGGCTTTCCACTGTAAAAACTGTGGTCTTGACAAACATGCCTTGAGCAGTGCAACCCAGTCAAAATGAGTTTGGAGGTTTGCTGCCCATTGTTTGAGCACTTGTTCAAAGTAGGGAGAGTCAGGACCTGACTCTTGAGAAGCCTTTTTTAGCATAGTAAGGTCATTTATGGGCGTTGGAATCCAGGGCCTGAATTCTGCATCCGCTCCTGTATTAACAGCAAATGTGCAGGTGGGACGGGGTCCAGCTGCTGCCCTAAGAGCTTGGGGTGCCTGAGGACTGCCACAAATGTGGGGATCCTCACTGGGTGCGGATGGGATGACCTCGCATGAGTTATTGTGTAAAGGTCCTCTTAGTTCATCCCACGGGTATGTGGGGGGTAGCTGACTAGGCATTGCTACCCTGTTTGCTACGTTGTTTTTTTCACTGTAGGAGTTCTCTCTCCCTAAGTCAGCAACCGTTGTCTGTGAGACAGGGACCTGGAGTGTCAGGCTCCTATCACTCACAGATTCACTATCTTTGATAATCTGCACAGGATTCTGAGAGGGGGGTATCTTTCCCATGTCTGAGCGCTTAAGAGCGGCACGGTACGCCAACTCTAGCCAGAGGAAAGACACGTATAGCACTGCTACCGTAACAAAGCAAATTCCTAGCACCTCAGCTGTGGATGGCATTTTGTGGGAGGTTTCCCTATGCTAGACAAACAGACAGTGGTGTATCAGATCGTACGTATGTCCTGTGCTTAGTGGGGGACTTCCTTGATTTGTTAGGTCAAGGCCGTATGCCCACACGGTGTCTCCGGAGTGTCACCTCTCTCGAGTGAGGGAAGATGACTTGGTTCCGAATTCTGGGATGATCAGTCCCTTATGTGAATTCGCCGGGCGAACCGAAAGTAAAAGGAGGAGCCGAGAAGCGACGTACGCTTCAGGGCGGTGTGTGCTAACCTGGGGTCACTTAGACCGAGGACAAGGACAAGGAAAGGGGCGTAGGAGGGGGTTCTGTGCTCACCCTCACAGAACCGAACAGCACACCAAACACCGAGGGGCCTACTTGCCGAAATCCAGGGGGGACCTCGCCGAGTCCGACACACTGTCTCTTTCTCAGTCACGTTGGCGCGCCAGATGTAGCCGTTGAATCGTTGAATTCTCTACAATGTAGCAGTGGGTTCGTTTCTGAGAAGAGCAGCGTGGTGGGGGCAAGAGGCGCGGAGTCAACACACAGACCCCGGGAGTCCGGTGAGAGCAGGCTTGAGGCGAGCAGCCTGCAGACTCGTTTATTACAGTTGATACAAAGCTTATATAGCCAAGACCAGCCAATCTGGTCAAGGGGCGGTCTATACCCCAACCAATCACAGCCTGTTGCCAGGCAGTTTCCAGAGCCATCCAATCACAGCCTGTCGCCAGGCAGTTTCAAAGCCATTCCTGACTAACTGACGCTCGCTTGCCAGTGGCCACCTTGGCATGGCCTTCTCATTCCACTACATATATATATATATATATATATATATATATATTAATGACATACCGTCTTGCATTAGTCAAGGCCTATTTTGTGGTATATGCTGGCCCATAGTAGAAAAGACAAGTTGCCACAGCTTTCTTCCCTGATCTTAGGCCCATAGATTAAACTATTTCATGGCCACAGAGGATGGGCAGCTACTGGATGGAAGAAGTCTGATTCTTCTGTGAGTGCAAGGAGCAAAGATTTCATCTACCGGTCCCCATCAACCCACTACACACTATCTTGTATGAAACACAAGCCTTTACGGAGGTAAGCCATGGAGACACTGGTACTGTTAGCCCAGCCTGGTCAATGTGCACCTTCTATCCAGCACCAACAGCAGCCTAAGTGAAAGGGATCCCTATTCTAGTTGCAGGATCTGCAACACAAATTCAAACTCTACCAATCTCTCACCTAGTCCATGATCTGCTCCTGGTATATGCGCTTCCCAAATGCCTGCAAATGCCTGTCTAGTGCACCCTCCTCTTTCTCACCAGAGATTTCCCTGCCCTTCCCACCACACACAGTGACTTCTCTCTGCGCTCAGTGCAGACCCTGTTCTTCTGTTTTACCAGCTATTCGGACATCTGCCATTCTATGAGTCTGCTGTGTATCCCGCTTCCCATGCTGGACCTTTCTCTCCCTTTTTGATTCTATCAGTTAGTATTAGCAGACACTTGTCTTGTTTGTGTGTTTACCAGCTGTTCGACTTTACTGCCAGTGTTGGCACATGCTTCCTCAGACTCCGTCTTCTCTTTGATGCCCAGCATTTAGTTACTGGGTCTGGCACCTAACAGAAATAAGTATCAAAGGAATAATTGTCATTATATGACCGTAATGGAGTCGTTTATTTCTTAAGCCTATGATTAAAAACTTTTTTTTTTAAATTTTTTGACATGCAGAGTGACAGAGAGAAAGGTCTTCCTCTTGCTGTTGGTTCACCCTCCAATGGCCACCGTGGCTGGGAGCCAGGTGCTTCTTCTGGTCTCCCATGCGGGTGCAGGGCCCAAGGACTTGGGCCATCCTCCACTGCACTCCCGGGCCACAGCAGAGAACTGGCCTGGAAGAGGGGCAGCCGGGACAGAATCCGGCGCCCCGACCGGGACTAGAACCCGGTGTGCCAGCGCCGCAGGCGGAGCATTAGCCTAGTGAGCCGCAGCGCCTGCCTTTTTTTTTTTTTTTCTTATGATTAAACACTTTTTACAGAGTTGCTGTAATAATCAGTGTGAACATGATGCGAAGGTTATAAACAGATTCGAACAGTAAAGGCTTTATTCTATGCTTTGTAGGTCCTTCTCAATTTATTCAGTCAAATCCATCTTAATGCTTCAATTGAAACACAATGCAGGCCACATTTGCAATCTTAATACTATTAGTAACCACAGCTGAAAAAAAAACTGAATGTGAGTGGAATTAATTTTAATAATATGCTGATATTTATTTTCGATACTATGTTTAATCCAGTCTATCAACAATGTCACCCATGACCTGTTCTACATTCTTGAATTTAAGTCTCCTAAATCCGGCATGCAGGTCGCACTGAAACGCATCCCCACTCCCAGCCGCACGCGTGCGGCGGCGGTGACCGCGCCCCACCACCTGTGCAAAGCGATGGCGAAGCATCGGCAGCCCGCACGCCCTTCGTCCCCACCCCAGGAAGCAAAGACGCGTCCCGCGCCACCGTTCCCGCAGCGATGCTCCAGCCGCAGCTGTCAAACCCAGGTAATGGACGACCCTGTGTGCAAAGAGCCTGGCCGGAGGGGCCGGAGGCCGCCAGTCAGGGAGGGGCCGGAGCCCCGCAGCCGGGGTCTGCCCAGCCCGCCCGCCGCCGCCGCAGCCCCGGAAGCGGGCGGGGATTTCCTGTGCCCGCCCCGCCCGCCCGGCACTGGCTCCGCCGGCCACCGGCTGCGCCGGCCACCGGCTCAGGGCTCCGACACGGGCGGAGGACTCAGCGGGCCAGCGGCGCCCGGCAGGGAGGCAGCGGGCCATCTGCCTGGGGTGAGTGGGGCCGGGCAGAAGGGACGGACGCGGGCATCCCGGGCGGCGGCGGGTGGGATCGGCCCCCGGGGGCGGGGAGTGGGTGGCAGCGGCCTTCCCGGGGGTCGGGCCCCCCTGACATGCCGCGCTTGCCGCTGCCCGGTCTCTGTCCACGCTTGGCTGCCGGGGCCACAGGCTCCTTCGGCTGTCACTCGCGCACCGCTCTCCACGCCACCCTTTCTCGTCCCTTGCTCCTGCCCTTGCGCCGGGGAAACCTGCTCCGGTTCTTGTCGGATTCTCTGCAATCTGACCCTCTCGTGGCACCGCCAAGGAGGAGGGAAGACGCAACCTTATTCTCAAGCAGGTTGGCGCTGCCCACACCCACCCGCCTTGGTCTCGAATGTCCCTGTACCCTTGGACTTCTCGTTTCGATAACATGGCCCTTTTCCTGTCCAACAGCATCACTGCAAAAACTTCCATTTGCGGGTGCCTTGTCACGCAGATGGATGAGGAAAGGGGGAAAACGAACGCCCCAGATCCCAGACTCCAGTAGGCATGGGGCCACCCTGGAACCAGGAAGCCCAGCTAGGGCTGCCAGCTTTACCACCAAGTGTTGGCTCTGCAGGAGTATCTTGGGAAGTGCAGGCTGAGAACAGGTGTATGCCGCACTTCCACAGGGTTTCTATTAGTGGTCCGGAGGCCTCACAGTCAGCCCAGTGGGCTCTGTGAAAAGATACTGCCTATCAAGGGACTCTGCTGGTTAACTGCGGGAAGAGGGTGAAGAAATGGGTAAGAGACAGATGTGCAGATATTTAACTAGAAGTAAAGCCCTGGGGCCCCGGGCAGGATTTGCAAAGGAGTTAGAGAACAAGACAGGGTGGAGAGGGGTACCTGGTGCCTTTGTGTTAAAAGTGAAGAGAGTACAGGGGCTGAAATTCGCAGAGGAGAGAGAAAATCACAGTTTCCCTTTACTGCTTTATGTAGAACTTTTCATTCACGTGAGACACCTGTGAAGAGCTGGAATCACTCCAGGAAGCGCCTATGAGACCCTAAGCCATCTTTAGGCATTGGAGAAGAAAGGTGAATTTGATCTTCCTGTGCTCTGAATTCAGGTTTCCACCACCTCTTATATCAGACAGGCAAAAAAATGAGCAATCTGTCATCTGTCTTTACCTATCCTGGCCTCCTGTGTTCTTGCAAACGTGGAATGAATGTGAGTGAGCCAAGATAATGACCAAGGTGCTGACTTGTTCTTGGAAGGCTTTCACTAACTCTGACTGCTTGGGTATTGAATAACAATCACAAAAATATGTTGCCAAGCAAAAAGTAGTAATGTACAGTCTCATAATAGACTTTTTCTAACATATAGAAGCAAGGCCCCTATCATAACACAAGCAGGTGTCCAAAGAAAAAGCCTATAGCCTGATCTTGTGCACTGAAGGATTATTGAGAAATTTTTAATTTAACGTAAATCTCTTCTCTTGTGATCAAAACCCTCTTCTTCCATGTGTTCCACATGAAGATATAAAACATTTCTCTATTCCTTGATAATATCACACATCATCCCTCCCTAAACAGAAGCTGTGTTCACCATTTTTAACATTTTCATTGGCTGTCTTTCCCATCCCTTTCTTGGTTTTCATTTCTTCTGATGAACATACACTGGCTTCTTCACACACGTATCTAGAACTTTATACATTTTTCTAATGAGATATGACTGGTCCCTGCCGCACACACAGGTTCTTCATCTGTGTGTCCAAATCAAAGGGCTTTTGGCTTGCCCCAGCATCACGTGTGCAGCATAGCTTCCCCGTCTTCTACCTACAGTTCTTCCCCACCCCCACCCCCACCCCCGGATAAAACATCAGCGCCTCACTGACCAACAGTTTCTCTTACCTCTTAGGGTGGCTTTGGAGTCTTACACCTGTTTTCCAAGGTACTGGTGTTTCATCATATTTATTGCCAGGTTTCATCTTATACTTGAGAGTGACAGATCATATGTCTCTTTCTTGAAGCTTGTCCTAAGTGAGACACCATTTAGTTCAGCCTCTGAAGAACTGTACTCATGACATAAATACAGCCCCTGGCTGCGGTTGTCATCTCCTTCTGCACTCATGAGTAAGGACATGACTACGTCCATCTTTTTGGGTGCAGTTCTGTGTGCATCCCTTCCTGCATGTTTCCAGTTGCTCATTTTCCTGTACTTTCAGTGGTTGAGATCAAAGCTTTTAAATTTCCAGGATTGCTAATTTTTTAAAATGAAGATCTTCCAGTCATCAGGGATATTCTGTTTCTAGTAGAAGATCCCCCCAAATAATAGTTAATGACTTTGCTATATAGCACCTACCAATTCATTTATTTCTCCAAGAATCTGTGCTCACATTCAGTTGCTGGAATACATCAAACTTTTAAAGTTCATCTTCCATAAGCTCCTCCTCTCCAGTTTCATCTTTTATACCTGGGACTGTTCACCATAATTCCCTTAGGAATATCACTCCTTTCCATTTTTATGGGCATGGCTAATATGAATTTGTTGCAGGTCACAACCTCGGTTTGCAGCAAAAATGCTTTCAGAACAGACAGCAGCACTGGGGACACGATGGGAGTCAATGAATGCACAGCTGGATGGAGCACAGTCCCATGTGGAAAGGAGAAGCCAGGAAGAGGGGCCATGGAGAACAGCACCGGGGCCTCTGGAACACCCGTGCTGTGATCTTGAAGAGGAGCCACAGTCCCTTCAAGAGAAGGGTGAGAACCACAGGGTTGAGGGGAGGATAATGCATAGAGAAGTCCCTAACCCTAACCCTGACCCTGACCCTGACCCTGACCCTGACCCTAACCCTGACCCTGACCCTACCCCTACCCCTACCCCTGACCCTAGCCCTAGCCCTAGCCCTAGCCCTAGCCCTAGCCCGAACCCTAGCCCTAGCCCTAGCCCTGGCCCTAACCCTAGCCCTAGCCCGAACCCTAGCCCTAGCCCTAGCCCTAACCTGAACCCGAACCCGAACCCTAGCCCTAGCCCTAGCCCTAACCCGAACCCGAACCCGAACCCTAACCTGAACCCTAACCCTGAACCCGAACCCTAACCCGAACCCTAACCCGAACCCTAACCGAACCCTAACCCGAACCCTAACCCGAACCCGAACCCTTACCTGAACCCGAACCCGAATCCGAACCCGAACCCTATAAGAAATCTTTATAAAGATCTTTCAATTGTTATGAATAAATGCTCAGTAATTCATGAATTACTTGTAATTGTGTTACAGTAATGACACATTAACTCTGACAAACAATTAACATCATCAATCAGTTGTCAATATTCTGAGAGTCACATTGTTATTGACATCCTTTGGAGGCTTTGAAGAAGCCAAGGTGTCATATGTGTTGTTATAATTTAGCAAGTAAAAAATTCTAGAGGATGGAGTTCTGGTGTAGCAGGTAAAGCTGCCACCTGTGGTGCTGGCATCCCATGTGGGTGCCAGTTCGAGTCCTGGCTGCTCCACTTCCAATCCAACTCCCTGCTATGGCCTGGGAAAGCAGTGGAAGGTGGCCCAGGTCCTTGGACCCCTGCACCCACGTGAGAGACCTGGAGGAAGCTTCTGGCTCCTGGCTTTGGATCAGCACAGCTCTGGCCATTGCAGACAGTTGGGGAGTGAACCAGCAGATGGAAGACCTCTCTATCTCTCTGCCTCCCCTTCTCTCTCTGTGTGTAACTCTGACTTTCAAATAAATAAATACATCTCTAGAAAAAAATTCTGTACTAGTCACCCCAAGTTCATTGAATTAGTAAAATTCATTCAAGTATTTAAAACACCTTTGACAATAATTTTGAAAACCTTAGATGATATGTAAAATTTCAAGGAATTGAAAATTCATTGATAATGAAGTATGCACTTAATTTAGTAGGTAATGAAAAGATAAATGAGAGAATATGCCAAAATTTTAGTTGCATCACTAGATTATGCCTTTTTGGATTGTTTCTTTCCTATGTGTTCTATAATCCTAATGGCTAATTTAGAGCAACAAGTTAAAATTTGCAAGGTCTTTAAGAAAACATCTCTCATGTAGACTAGTCTGTATTGATGTAAGGCATGATTTCTAGAAATCATGTATTAGAAATCATGTATTCTAATGTTTACTTTTTAGGAACAATGAATGGTGGCCATCATATATATGTGTAACTGCAGATTTTATTATCATTTTTCTACTTCTCATCACAGTTAATTGTTCCCTAATTTCATTATATCAGATACTATATTGATTTTACCTGTGCAAAATGCTTAGCCATCCCATACTGGTTTGTGTATGTGTATACAAGTGTAAGTGTCTGTGTGTGTATGTGTGTTCATGCAGGTGCCCATATAAGACAGCGATTGTATTGAAAATGCTCTGAGGAGCCCTGCTCCTAACTTCAAATACTCAGTCCTCCTTAGAACTGCCCACCTCTGAGGCAGAGCACTGGATCCCTTTTCATTGTTCTAGGCTGAATCGTTTGTCCTCAAAATTCATATCCTTTATTTTATTTTATTTTTTTATTTTTTGACAGGCAGAGTGAACAGTGAGAGAGAGACAGAGAGAAAGGTTTTCCTTTTGCCGTTGGTTCACCCTCCAATGTCCAGCATGGCTGGCACACTGCGGCCAGTGCATCACGCTGATCTGAAGCCAGGAGCCAGATGCTTCTCCTGGTCTCCCATGCAGGTGCAGGGCCCAAGCACTTGGGCCATCATTCACTGCACTCCCAGGCCACAGCAGAGAGCTGGCCTAGAAGAGGGGCAACCAGGACAGAATCCAGCGCCCCGACTGGGACTGGAACCTGGTGTGCTGGTGCCACAGGCAGAGGATTAGCTTATTGAGATGCAGCACCGGCCACAATTCATATCTTTTTTTTTTTTTTTGACAGGCAGAGTGGATAGTGAGAGAGAGACAGAGAAAAAGGTCTTCCTTTTTGCCGTTGGTTCACCCTCCAATGGCCGCTGCAGCTGGCGCATCATGCTGATCCGAAGCCAGGAGCCAGGTGCTTCTCCTGGTCTCCCACGCGGGTGCAGGGCCCAAGCACTTGGGCCATCCTCCACTGCCTTCCCAGGCCATAGCAGAGAGCTGGCCTGGAAGAGGGGCAACCAGGATAGAATCTGGCACCCCAACCGGGACTAGAACCCGGTGTGCCAGCGCCGCAAGGCAGAGGATTAGCCTGTTAAGCCACGGCGCCGGCCATACAATTCATATCTTGAAACACTAATCCCAGGGGCCGGCGTCATGGCACAGTAGGTTAATCCTCTGCCTGTGGCACTGACATCCCATATGGGCACCAGTTCTAGTCCTGGCTGCTCCTCTTCTGATCCAGCTCTCTGCTATGGCCTGGGATAGCAGTGGAGGATGGCTCAAGTCCTTGGGCCCCTGCACCTGCATGGGAAACAAGGAAGAAGTACCTGGCTCTTGGCTTCAGATCAGTGCAGCTCTGGTTATTAAAAAAAAGAAAGAAACACTAATCCCAAATTAAACTATTTACCAATAAAACAATTAAATAGGTAATTAAATTGTAATGGTATCATGGAGTGAATCCCTAATCCAAATGACTGGGATCTTTATAAGGCACTAGGGATGCACAAAGACAGAGGAAGTGCCATGCAAGCACAAAGCAAAATGGTGGCTGATTGGAAATCAGGTAAAGAGGACCCAGAGGAAATCAAGTCTATATTTTGGACTTGGAATTCCAATGTAAAGAACTATGAGAAATTATCCCAACCAGGGCAATATATTATGGAGACTAAGGCAAAGTGGTACATTCTCACTTATGCATGTGTTCAGTGCAGAGCACTGAAGATCTACACAGCAGGGTATTAGAAAGAAATATAATTTGAAACCCGTAGCTTTAGGTGCCTAAATCAAAACCAAGGAAAAAAAAGGAAAGAAAAGAAAAAAATCAAAAGATTAAAAAAAAATCACAGCTAATGTTGTGGTACACTAGGTGAACAACACTTCTGATGTTGGCATCTCATACCAGAATACCAGTTAAGTCCCACCTCCAATGTTTATAATTCAGTCCCTGCTTATGTGACTAAAAAGCAGTAAGAGTGGCCCAAGTTCTTGGTCCAATGCCAACCATGTAGCAGACTTTGATGGAGTTCCAGACTCCTGGATATGGCATGGTTCAGCCTTGGCCATGTGGCCACTTTAGGAGTGAATCTGCCATAAAGATTTATATATATATATATCTGTCTGTTCCATGTAGTCACTGTGACTTCCAAATTAAGAAAATTTCTTAAAAACCAAAAACTGTTCAGGCAAAAATAAACTAGAAATAGGAAGAATACACAAAAAAGAATAAATTAGCTGTGTACATGAATACATATATATATATATATATACATATATTATTTTATTTTTTGACAGGCAGAGTTAGTGAGAGAGAGACAGAGAAAAAGTTCCTCCCTTTCATTGGTTCAACCCCCAAATGGCCACGATGGCCAGCACGCTGTGGCCAGTGTGCCATGCCAATCTGAAGCCAGGAGCCAGGTGCTTCCTCCTGGTCTTCCATGCAGGCGCAAGGCCCAAGGACTTGGGCCATCCTCCACTGCCTTCCCGGGCCACAGCAGAGAGCTGGCCTGGAAGAGGAGCAACCTGAAGCAGT
Organism: Lepus europaeus; assembly: GCF_033115175.1. Lineage (NCBI taxonomy): Eukaryota > Metazoa > Chordata > Mammalia > Lagomorpha > Leporidae > Lepus > Lepus europaeus. The sequence continues at coordinate 60,530,775 of NC_084847.1, read as the reverse complement.
TAGAAATCTAAAATTTATTTTAGATAAACATATAAAAATGACACTAATTGAATTGTGGGTTCCTATAACATAAGATCTAAATTACCTTTCACAGCTTCTAAAAAGCCACATATCTACAGATTTATGGGTGTAATGAATGGGGTGGTTGAAATCAGAATCTTAACTAGGCATTACAATAAATTTAGAGGGGCCAGCACTGTGGTAAAGTGGGTTACTGCCCTGGCCTGAAGTGCTAGCATCCATATGGGTGCCAGTTTGAGACCTGGCTGCTCAACTTCTGATCTAGCTCTCTGCTATGGCCTGGGAAAGCTGTAGAAGATGGCCCAGTCCTTGGGCCCCTGCACCCATGTAGGAGACCTGAAAGAAGCTCCTGGAACCTGGTTTTGGATCGGTGCAGCTCCAGCCACTGCAGCCAATTGGAGAGTGAACCATCAGATAGAAGACCTCTCCCCCTCTCTCTCTCCCTCTGCCTCTCCTCTCTCTGTGTAACTCTGACTTTCAAATAAACAAATAATTCTTTAAAAAATAAATTTAGAGAGCCACTTGTAATCTTAAGAAAATTAATAAATAGAAAACAAGGACACTGCTTGGTCAATTCACTTTAAAACTGCTTCAATTTTCCACAGTTCTATGTGACCAAATATCCCATTGGTGGCTGAGATTCCAATTGCATAAGTAATAAATCTAAAGCAATTTTTGGAGGTGACAAACTGGCTAGATAAAATGGGACCCTATAAAGCCCAAATTAAGTTAAATAAAATGGGCCAATATAAAAAAATCAAGTCATTCAAGAAGTGAAATGTATTACATGGGGACAGTGTTAGGGCGTAGAGGATTAAACTACCATCTGCAGCACCACCATCCCATATATGTGCCAGTTCAAGAACTGGCTCCTCTTCCAATTGAGCTCCTTGCTAATGTGTCTGAGAAAGCAGTGAAAGATGGCCCAAGTACTTGAGCCCCTGTACGCATGTGAGAGACCCTTGTGAGGCTCCTTTTCTCTAGTTTTGGTCCAGACCAGCCATGGCCACTACAGCCATTTGGGGAGTAAATCAGAGGATAAAAAGTCTCTGTTCTTCTCTCTATGAAACTCTGCCTTTCAAATAAAGAAATCTTTTTAAAAAAGAAATGCATTAGGGGCCGGCACTGTGGCATAGCATGTAAAGCTGCCACCTGTGGTGCCGGCATCCCATATTGTGCCAGTTTGAGTCCCAGCTGTTCCATTTTCCATCCAGATCTCTGCTATGGCCTGGGAGGGAAACAGAAGATGACCCAAGTCATTGAGCTCCTGCACCCATGTGGGAGACCTGAAGGAACCTCCTGGATCCTGGCTTTGGATGGGCACAGCTCCAGCTGTTGCAGCTGTCTAGGGAGTGAACCAGTGAGTGGAAGACCTCTCTCTCTCTCTCTGCCTATCTGTAATTCTTTCAAATTAATAAATAAATATTTTTTTAAAAAGAAACAATTGGGCCGGCACTGCAGCTCACTAGGCTAATCCTCCGCCTGAACGCTGGCACCCCAGGTTCTAGTCCCAGTCAGGGTGCTGGATTCTGTCCTGGTTGCTCCTCTTCCAGTCCAGCTCTCTGTTGTGGCCCAGGAGTGCAGTGGAGGATGGCCCAGGTCCTTGGGCCCTGCACCTGCATGGGAGACCAGGAAAAAAGCACCTGGATCTGGGCTTCAGATCAGCATGGTGTGCCAGCTGCAGAGGCAATAGGGGGGTGAACCAATGGAAAAGGAAGACCTTTCTCAGACTACAGGCAGTTATAACCAAAACAGCCTGATACTGGTAAAAAAAAAAAAAAAAAAGAGAGAGAGAGAGAGAAGCACATAAACTGGTGGAAAAGAATAGAAATTCCAGAAATAAAGTCATGCATCTACAACCAACTTAGCTTTGATAAAGGAGCTAAAATCAGTTCCTGGAGCAAAGACAACCTCTTCAACAAATGGTGCTGGGAAAACTGAATCTATAGGCAGAAATATAAAACTGCATGCCTACATTACACCTTACACAAAATCCACTCAAAATAGATCAAAGGCCTTAATCTACAACCCACTAGCATCAAATTACTAGAGAACATTGAGGAAATCTGCAAGACATGAGCATAGGCCAAGACTTCTTGGAAAATAACCCAGAAGCACAGGCAGTCAAAGCCAAAATTGACAAACAGGACTACTTCAGACTGAGAAGCTTCTTCAGTGTGCAAAACAAACACTGAGCAAAGTGAAAAGGAAACCTACAGAATGGGAGAAAATATTTTCAAACTATGCAACTGATAAAGGATTAATATCCAGAATCCATGAAGAGCTCAAGACCCTCAACAATAACAAACTAAACAATCCAGTTAGAAAATGTGCAAACCTAAACAGAATTTTTTCTTTTTCTTTTTTTTTTTTGTTTTGTTTTTGACAGGCAGAGTGGACAGTGAGAGAGAGATAGAGAGAAAGTTCTTCCTTTTGCCATTGGTTCACCCTCCAATGGCCGCCGCGGTAGGCATGCTGCTGCTGGCGCACCGTGCTGATCCGATGCCAGGAGCCAGGTGCTTCTCCTGGTCTCCCATGGGGTGCAGGGCCCAAGGACTTGGGCCATCCTCCACTGCACTCCCTGGCCACAGCAGAGAGCTGGCCTGGAAGAGGGGCAACCGGGACAGGATCGGTGCCCCGACCGGGACTAGAACCCGGTGTGCCAGCACCACAAGGCAGAGGATTAGCCTAGTGAGCCGCGGCGCCGGCCTAAACAGAATTTTTTCAAGGGAGAAAATTCAGATGATCAGCAGACATATAAAAACTGCTCAAGATCACTAGCCATCAAGAAATGAAAATCAAAACTACCATGATGTTTTATCTCACCTCAGGTAGAATGGCTCTCTATAAAAATCAACAAACAACAAATATTGGCAAGAATGTGAGGGAAAGGTACCTTATTCCACTGTTGGTGGGAATTTAAACTGGTGCAGTCACCGTTGAAGACAATATGGAGATACTCCAGAAATCTGAATATAGAACTATAATATAACCCTGCCCTTCCACTCCTGGTTATTTACCCAAAAGAAATCAGCATATGAAAGTGATCTGAAACCCCAGGTTTTATTGTAACCCAATTCACAATAGCTAAGACATGGAATCAATCCAGATGTCCGCCATCTGATGACTGGATAAAAAAATTCTGGTATATACATATTATGAACTATCACACAGTAATAAAAAATGAAAGCCTGTTGTTTGCAACAAAATGGATGCAATTGTAAATGATTATATTTAGTGAAATAAGCCAGTCCCCAAACCAGAAGTGCCATATATTCTTCCTGATCTGTGTTCATTAATAGAGAACCTAAAAGGTAATCTATAGAAGTGAAATTGACCCTTTAAAATGTGATGATTTTGGGGGCTGGAACTGTGCTGTAGTGGGTAAAGCTGCTGCTTGCAGTGCCTGTATCCCATATGGGCCCCGGTTTGAGTCCCAGCTGCTCCACTTCCTATCCAGCTCTCTGCTATGGCCTGAGAAAGCAGTAGATGATCACCCAAGTCCTAGGGCCCCTGCACCCATGTGAGGAACATGGAAGAAACTCCTGGCTCCTGGCTTCTGGCTCAGGATCAGCACAGTTCCAGCCATTGTAGCCAACTGAGGAGTAAACAAGCAGATGGAAGACCCCTCTCTCTCTGCCTTTCCTTCTCTGTGTAACTCTCTCAAGTAAAATAAATATTTTAAAAAATGTAAAAATGTGATGGTTTTTAATAGTCCTTGTCTTGATGAATAATTTTTCATACAATTTGTTGAATACTTTATTTAGTCTAGGGTTAATTTCATAAGCATTAATTAGACTAAAGACAGACCTTTATAAAAAATGAGAAGAGAATAAAGTGGAGGAAGAAGTGTGAGAGCATAAGTAGGAAGAAGGATAGGGTGGAAAGTATCACTATATTCCTGAATCTTTATAGATGAAGTACATGAAATTTCTATACCTTAAATTAAATTTAAAAAAGAAACACTGAAAAAATTCTATGTGTGGTTCTCCTTTATATTTTCATCATAAATATTCTACACACATAGATACTTAAAGTATGGTATAAATCCATACTAGTATTCAAGCCACTTAAATATCCAAAAGTTCTAGTCAAAATCTGATATAAAAATTTCAAGGTTTAAATTTCAGTAAACCTTTTTTTTTAGAAAAAGATGTGTTTATTTGAAAAGCAGAGTTACAAAGAGGCAGAGGCAGAGAGAAATATATATATATATATATATATATATATATATATATATAGAGAGAGAGAGAGAGAGAGAGAGAGAGAGAGAGGTCTTCCATCCATTGGTTTATTCCCCAAATGGCTGCAATGGCCAGAGCTGGGCCTATCCAAAGACAGGATTCAGGAGCTTTTTCCAGGTCTCCCACATGGGTGCAGGGGCCTAAGAACTTGGGCCATCTTCTACTGCTTTCCCAGGCCATAGCACAAAGTTGAATAAGTGGAACAGCTGGGATTCAAACTGGTGCCCATATGGGATGCCAACACTGCAGCTGGCAGCTTTATTCACCTACATAACAGCACCAGCCCCAGTAAACCTTTTTCAATGCTGTATTTATTCAATATTTAGCTTCCAGATTTATGGTTGTACATTGCCATTCCTGACAAGCCACAGTTGACCCCACACAAACTGTCTTCTCCCTTGGAAACTTACGGCTAAGCCACAATATACATGCCCTTATCATCACAGGGACAGACACATAAGAAACCATGAACAGACCCTTTATCCAAAGAACAGAAATAAGCTAAACTATATAATCTTCTTTTTTTTTTAATCTTTGACAGGCAGAGTGGACAGTGAAAGAGAGAGAGAGAGAAAGGTCTTCCTTTGCCATTGGTTCACCCTCCAATGGCTGCCGCAGCCAGCATGCTGCAGCCAGTGCACCGCGCTGATCCAAAGGCAGGAGCCAGGTGCTTCTCCTGGTCTCCCATGGGGTGCAGGGCCCAAGCACTTGGGCCATCCTCCACTGCACTCCTGGGCCATAGCAGAGAGCTGGCCTGGAAGAGGGGCAACCGGGACAGAATCCGGTGCCCTGACTGGGACTAGAACCCGATGTGCTGGTGCCACTAGGTGGAGGATTAGCCTGTTGAGCCACAGTGCCGGCCTTTGATGGCAGACACTCAGAGGCAGGAAATATTCTTCTACTACTTGTCTAATTCGTAAAGTTTCCCAATAGCTGGACCAGGACATATTAAAACCAGGTGAAAATTGAGTCTAGGTTTCCATTTGAATGGCAAGATCCAAATATTTGAACCATCACCTGTAGCCTTCCAGTATGTGCATTAGCAGGATGCTAGAATCAGAAGTGGAACTGGACACAAATCTCCATACTCATACTAGAGTGTGGACATCCCAAGTGCTTTATTAAGCATTGCACCAAAGACCTTTCAATAAATCAATCAACTTTAAACATAAATGCATAATATAAAGCTTGTTCACAATTTTCCATTCATTCACTCTTGTGACCAACTGTGTTTCTACTGAGTGGACCTCTATGATCTGTTCTTCATTGACCAGCACATTTTAGTATAACAAACGTACAAAGCTCTTTTCTTAATTTGTATTGAATATTCCAGTCTCTCTTACTGCTTACTCAAGTTAAGGTTATGAAAAGATCAGAGAAAATATCCAGTGGTACACAATGGCCGCAGATTCCAAATCTCAGGAGATCAGTTGACAGCAATATCTTGGCACCACATAATTCAATATATAGACCAACTGGCTCACATTAGCCACCTACTCAGCAGCACTTTCTTCTGTGAACTTGCTCCCCCTCCTCATGTTTTTTATGTCTTCACTCTTTCTTTGGCCTCAAGTCCTAAATAAATCACTCATGTGCTACAGTCTCAGTCCTGTTATGGAGGAAAAGAAAAATAAGATGGAAAGAAATCCAACCAGATCAAAACATCCCCTATTCAGATCAAGTCCTATATAATTACAGAAAGCCCATACAGAAAACCAGCAACTCTTTTGGAATAGAGGAAAACAATACTAAGCCAGAAAATGCACAATTTCCCAGAATGAGAGATCATGGCAGCATCAGTCAGCAAACTAACCAGTGCCTCACTCAATGGAAGCCATAATCTATGGAGAAATCAAACACCAAAATTAAAATTCTGAGATATTACAGGATTTCTGAAAATAACTGTCCTCTTCCTGCCACTCAGGATTATTTGTAAATAGAATGTATGCCAATGAGCTTTAGATTATAGAAATATATTGAGGCATTAGTGATTGAAAACATTGGAAAAACACACACACACACCCAAAGCATTCCACCTAGACTTAAGAAATGGCTTCTAAAGGTGCACATCATGTATTTTCCAACACTGATGTTGTTAAGGAAAGAATTGCCATATATTAATACTTAGATCTGTATCAGGAAGAAGCTACCTGATCAATCTGTTGTTGATCCTACTAGCACTCTGCCCAGCTTTCCAGATCAGATCATTATTTTGACTTCTACCACCAGAGATTGTGCTCATCTATTTAATACACTTCAGTTACCTCCAGAATTTGAGCACCATTCATGAAATTTCTCTCCTCTGTGAATTCTGATAGATTATTAGCTGTGGCTTATGGCCAAAGGCCTTTCAGAGTCATTATATGCATAAAGCTTCTCTCATGTGAATTATTTCATGTAATATGAGGTTCGACTTCTGGCCAGAGGCTATTCCAGTTTCTGGGTTCATGAGGTTTCTCCCTGTGTGAATTCTCCAATGTGTCATGAGTTATGGTCTATAGCAAAAGGATTTTCCATGGTCATTGCATTCATAAGATTCCTTCCTGTGTGAATTCTATGATGGATTATGAGATGTGACTTATGGCCAAAGACTTTCCCACACTATAACATTCATAAAGTTTCTCCCTTGTGTGAATTCTCTGGTGTTTCATGAGTTGTGATTTATAGCAAAAGGATTTTCTAGTCATTACATGAATGATTTTCTCCTGTGTGTGAATTCTCCGATGCATTATGAGGTTTGACTTCTGGCTGAAGGCTTTTCTACAGTCATTACATTCATGAGACTTCTCCCCTATGTAAATTCTCTGATGCATTTTGAGTTGTGATTTATGGCCGAAGGCCTTTTCACAGTCATCACATAAATAGTTTCTCCCTTGTGTGAATTTTCTGATGCCTTATGAGCTGTGGCTTGAGGCCAAAGGCTTTTCCACAGTCATTACATTCATAAGGTTTCTCCCCTGTGTGAATTCTCTGATGTTTGCTGAGGACTGACTTAAAGCCAAAGGCTTTTCCACAGTCATTACATTCATAAGGTTTCTCCCCTGTGTGAATTCTCTGGTGTGCAATGAGATGTGATTTAGAGCAAAAGGCTTTCCCACAGTCATTACATTCATAAGGTTTCTCCCCTGTGTGAATTCTCCAATGTTTGCTGAGGGCTGACTTACAGCCAAAGGCTTTCCCACAGTCATTACATTCATAAGGTTTCTCCCCTGTGTGAATTCTCTGGTGTGTAATGAGATGTGATTTAGAACAAAAGGATTTTCTACAGTCATTACATTCATAAGGTTTCTCGCCTGTGTGAATTTTCTGATGTGCAATGAGATATGATTTAGAGCAAAAGGATTTTCCACAGTCATTACATCCATAAGGTTTCTCCCCTGTGTGAATTCTCTGATGTCTACTGAGGGCTGACTTACAGCCAAAGGCTTTTCCACAGTCATCACATTCATAAGGTTTCTCCCCTGTGTGAATTCTCTGATGTTTGCTGAGGACTGACTTAAAGCCAAAGGCTTTTCCACAGTCATTACATTCATAAAGTTTCTCTCCTGTGTGAATTCTCTGGTGTGCAATAAGATATGATTTAGAGCAAAAGGATTTTCTACAGTTATTACATTCATAAGGTTTCTCCCCTGTGTGAATTCTCTGATGAATTATGAGGCTTGACTTCCGGCCAAAGGCTTTCCCACAGGCATTACATTCATAAGGTTTCTCCCCTGTGTGAGTTATCTGATGCATTCTGAGTTCTGACTTATTGCGAAAGGCATTTCCACAGTCATTACATTCATAAGGTTTCTCTCCTGTGTGAATTTTCTGATGCCTTATAAGGTGTGGCTTACGGCCAAAGGCTTTCCCACAGTCATGACATTCATAAGGTTTCTCCCCTGTGTGAATTCTCTGATGTGTTATGAAGTATGATTTCTGGAAAATGGCTTTTGCATATTCTTTACATTCATGTGGCCTCCTCTGTTTGTGAATTTTCTTTTGTGTAATGAGATCTGACGTCTGATAAGTGGGCTCTCCATATTCATTACACACATTGCGGTTTTCCTGTATGTGAGTACTGTAATGGATGTTGTGACAGCACTTACAATCGAATGATTTTTCACAAGGTTTACATGCATAGGGTTTTTTCCCTGTATGTGGTCTCTGATTTATTGCAAGATGTGATTGGTAAGTGTTGGGATCCACATACCTAATATTTTCATATACTTTTTCTCTTGCATGGGTTTCTTGATGCATACTAAGATTAGAATTTTTATAGAAAGTCTTTTTTATTTGAGTTGTCTTTTCAACAGTGACAGTTGATGTATTACAAGTTTCTTCCATATGAATCCTTTCAGATTTACAGAATATATTCTCCCTTGTGAAGACTTTCCCTGGTCCAATATTTTCAAGTGTGTTCTTCACAGTCTGACTCTTGTGATGCTGACTAATAGGCTCACAGAACTGGAGTGACTTCCCAGGTACCTTAGTGGCATCACATTTTTCAGCAGCTTGTAGTTGATCAGGCCCACTGAGGGGATACACGTTGTGACATCCATTGCATTCCTCAGGTTTCATTCTTAAAAAGTTTCCCTTTTTGCTAATCAGATTTGGAACATGGCTTGAACTTAAATGAAGTTTTTTTCTTAATTCAATTCTCTTGAGAGTTGATGTTTTATTTTTCATAACATGTTGACTCAGAATTTTGTCCTGATTTTCCTGGTTTGTCCAAATCAGGTCATCTCTTTTCATGGCAACTGAAATGAGAAAAAAATAACCACATCACAGAATCACATGTAACTGTTTCTCCTGGCATACTCATGTAAAGAAATGAAGTTACTTGTTAAACAAGTGGCATAAGATTTTATCAAAATAAGTACAAGTTACTTAGTTATGACCATTATTTTTTTTCTCCTTAACATATTAATATATTCAATTGTACCAATAGACTTACCAATGTTTACTCATGATCCTGTTTACTACCTGAATTTTTTATTTTTTTTTTTGACAGGCAGAGTTAGACAGTGAGAAAGAAAGAGAGAGAAAGGTCTTCCTTCCATTGGTTCACCCCCCAAATGGCTGCTACAGCTGGCACACTGCAGCTGGTGTACCACGCCAATCTGAAGCCATGAGCCAGGTGCTTCTCCTGGTCTCCCATGCAGGTGCAGGGTCCAAGCACTTGGGTCATCCTCCACTGCCTTCCTGGGTCACAGCAGAGAGCTGGACTGGAAGAGGAGCAACTGTGACAGAAACAGTGCCCCAACTGGGACACTAGAACCTGGGGTGCTGGTGCCACAGGTGGAGGATTAGCCTAGTGAGCCACGGCACCAGCCTTACTACCTGAATTTTTAACAAGTATGGCAGAATGGCTTTTGTGGTCGGATGTGTTAATACACTGCTTAGGATGCCTGCGTAACAAAATGACAGCTTGAGCTGTGGCTACTCTGCTTCCAACATAGCTCTCTACTTATGTAAACTGGGAGGCAGCAAATGATGGGTCATATGCTTAGGACCTTGTAATACATCAGAGAAAACTAAATGGAATTCCATACTTTTGGTTTCAGACCAGTAAGACCTAAGTTTTGCTGGCATTTGGAGAATGAGCTAATAGATCTTCTTCCCCTCTCACTGTCATTGCCTTTCACAAAGATGAAACAACTATAGAAGATTTTTAAAAAATGAACAAATATTTAGTAGAAATATTCACCAATTGGCTAGCAGCCAATTATTCCCTGGTCTTTTTTTTCTAGCATATTTTTATAACAAGTGTGTGTTTTGTGCTTCTCCGATGTTTCAACCATAAATATGGGAAGGTTTTATTTGTTCATTTACTTGCAGATGGAGAAGAATGAAATGTGGTGCCAATGCTGTGGTGCAGCAAGTTAAATCCCTGGCCTGCAGCACTGGCATCTCATACGAGCACCGGTTTGAGCCCTGGCTGCTCCACTTCTGACCCAGCTCTTTGCTGTGGCCTGAGAAAGCAGTAGAAGGTGGCCCAGATCCTTGGCCCCTGCACCCATGTGAGAGAACTGGGAGAGATTCCTGGCTCCTGGCTTCAGATTGGCTCATCTCTGGCCATTTCACCTAATTAGGGAGTGAACCAGTGGATGGAAGACCTCTCTCTCTCTCTCTCTCTCTGGCTCTATCTCTCTTTGTAACTCTGTCTTTCAAATAAATGAAATAAATCTTTAAAATAAATGAAAAGTGTCTATACTCTAGGCAGGACCACATTTGAGGAATAAGATTTGAATCTATGATTTTCTCATATTCAATCTTCCCAGGGAAACAGCATTCATGGGATTTTTTCAAATGAAAAATTCCACTTTTATTTGCATTCAGTGACAGCTTCCCCATATTCCTAAGGAAACCTGACATCTTCAGCTTCTCAGAACTACAACAGGTACAAAGTCCTAATATACTGCCTTGGGTATACACTCCCTACCAGTTTAATTTTTTTATTTTTTAAAGATTTATTTTATTTATTTGAAAGATATTGTTATGAAGAGAGGTAGAGAGAGAGAGAGATCTTGCATCCACTGGTTCGCTCCCCAGTTGGCTCCAACAGCTGGAGCTGTGCTGATCCGAAGCAAGGAGCCAGGAGCTATGGGTCTCCCATGTGGGTGCAGGGACCCAAGGATGTGAGCCATCTTCTACTGCTATCTTGGGCCATAACAAAGAGCTGGATCAGAAGAGGAGCAGCCAGGACTAGAACTGGCACCCATATGGGATGCCAGCACTTCAGGCCAGGGCTTTAACCTTCTGTGCCACGGTGCTGGCCCCTCTACCAGTTTAAAGAGCCTGTTTCTGCAATCCAGGATATGTTGACCTTCTTTGAAAAGTGTTTTATATGTCATTCTGAAATCACCAGCCCCAGTTATCTCTTCTCAATTCTTCTATATTCTGTGACAATTTGTGATTCTGGAGGCTTTTGATTAGTTGTCCCCTATTTTCACAGAAAACTCCATTTCCTGTGCCTTTCTTTTCTTTTTGTTTGTTTTTAAGTGATACTGAAAAATAAGAGAGAACTCATACTTCAAACTCTACTCTTTAACAAATCTGAGCCACTCAACATAAATCCATGAGGTTACTCAACCTTGGGTCTCAGAATCTCATCACTTTCATAGTGAGTCTAGGATCACTTATTCTCATGTTCCTGTACAAGTTCCTGCTTAATGTCATGATTTCTGATGTCACAGCAGGGAGGTGTACTTCCAGCCATCTCTTACTTTTCACTTATTTACTTACCTGAGAGTCAGAGAGACAGAGAATGAGATACAAAGAGAGAATGAAACAGAGGGTTGCCAGCCACAGGATCATTCTTCAAATGTTTCCAGCAACCTATAATTTTCCTATTTATTTGACAGGCACAAAGAATGTGAAAAAAGAGAGAGAGAAAGAGACAAAGAAATGGAGAGTCCACATTTATTGGTTTAGTCCTAAGAAGCTTAAAATAGCAAGTTTTATTTCTGGCCAAAACCATGAGTGGGAAATCAATCTGAGCAATGAGTAAGAAACAAGTTTTTATAAGCTGTCAAATTAACAAGGAACAAAAGATATAAAAGTGTAGAAAATGACAAGTTAGAATTTGTATCTAACCTAGATATTCATGTTCACCAAGAATAAAAGAATTAGAGATAGAAATAGAATAGATACTCTAGATATTCCAGAATGCATGTGTCTGATACACAAAACCAGCTGTCCTCAGGAGTAAGACTTGGGAAAAATTCATGGAAACAGCACCAGTCAACATCTGCTGCACTCTCTCTGCCTTGGCCTCCCTGCCCATTATGTGCAGACTGACCTGGAAGGCTTTGATTCAGGCATTCTTCCACCATCCATGGCTCTGCTCCTTGCTCCAACTTGAAGATCAAGTCAGGTTTGGTAGTACAATGCCCTATTAATGGAAACAATGTAAGACTGTGAAATCACTATCTTGGGTTATTTAAGGAACATAGCTTGGTTCATGAGCTATGCAACAAATGTTCCAATTTGAAACCTTTCTTAGATGGTAGACATTCATATTACTCATGGACTCAAATTCTATACCTGCCCATCACTAAACTTTATAAAGTGTTCATTTGTTTGTCAAATAGCAAGAAACTATTACCTTTGAGTGATGGCTGTCACTCACCCAAGGAGAAGAGGCTGCTGTAGGTCTCCAGCATCACATCTCTGTACAGCATTTTCTGAGCATTGTTCATGTTCTGCCATTCCTCCCACGTAAAGTACACAGCCAGGTCTTCAAATGCTAACATCACCTGTAATTGAAGACTTCTGGTCAACATCTCAACTCTGTCACAAAACAGACTTTCAGTTGTGTATCTTGTATACGGGTATGAAGGAAGAAGGAATAATATGATTTCATTTTAGACTTGTTGAGCATTTGGACAGCAACAGAGAGGCATTCGACAGGCAGTCAACCTATGGTCTAAAGGCAGTGAAAAATGCCCAAGCTGAAGGGAAATAGGAGTTTCAGATCACAAAGGGCCATGTCTGTCAAAGGGAATTGCACAGCAGGCTGAAAGGGGGAAAATGTTGACTCTTGAATGAGCTATGTTAAGGAGAATATAGAAGTGTTCAAGGAAAAAGTCTAGAAATCATCTATGATGGGAATAAACAGAGAAGAATTTCCAGGAAACCACCATGCACAGTCACTTGAAATATGGCAGAGAAAAAATAATTTAAGAGAGGGCAAGAAAGCATTTAGCTTAGTGTTTTTGATGCCAACCAAGATACTCCACCTCAGAGTGCCCAGGTTGGATTTACAGTGCCAGCTCTAGTTTCCAGCTCCCAGCTAATGCAGATCTGGTGAAGCAATGGTGATGCTATCAATGAGGGAGGACTAGACTCCATTCCTGACTCCTGGCTTCAGTCTTGCCCTACTTCTGGTTGGTATGGTTATTTAAGGAGTAACTAAGTGCATGAGAGCTATTTATCTCTCTCAGGCTCCATCAACTTCTTTCTCTATCAAGCTCATAAATAATTTTAAATAAGAGAGAAGATTCAAGTAAGACATAGAACAGAAAATAGCTTTTGGCTTTGTCTCTGATTATTCTACTGAGAAACATTTGAAGAAATGAAAATACATTAGAGCACTGATGGAGACTGTGGACTCAAAAGGCTTCCATAGCCTTGGCAGTTCATGTCAAGAGCCTCAGGTGATCACTGACATCATAAATAAGAGTGTTCATTTTTAAATTAACAGCAGGAGTCACTGTGTACTTACTTTCCATGCAAGACCTCTGTCAATGAATTGTACTATGAGAATTAACTGTAAAACTTATTCCCAAATAGTTTTTTATTTTGTATGTGTGTGTGTCTGTGTGTGTACATACAAATCATTGAAATATTTACTTAGAATTGGTCTTCTGTGTATAAAGTTAATTGAAAATGAATCTTAATGTAGAATGGGAATGGGAATAGGAGAGGGATGAGGAAGTGAGGAGGGAGTGAGGGTGGGAGGGCAGGTATGGTGGGAATAATCACTAAATTTCTAAAGTTTTACTTATGAAATTTGTACTCATTAAATAAAAGGTTTCCATTAAAAAAATAAAGATATTACATGGTTTCCAATTCTGTGGCTTCAAATAAAATTGAAGCTTAAATATAAAAAATACATTATACCAAATTAAAATGAAAACAATGTAATTATTTGCCCAAAACCAGAGCTTGGGAAAATCTGCAGTACAATCTGCATTTGTGACTTACTGAAAGAAATTCATAGAGATTTGTTTAAGAACCTACAGTAAGCAGCAACATTGTGGTGTGGCAGGTTAAGCCCCCACATGCAATGCTGACAATCCATGTGAACAGATAATTTGAGTCCTGGCTAATTGAGTTCCAATCCAGCTCTCTGCTAATGTGCTGAAAGAACAATGAAATATGTTCTGAATATCTGGGTCCCTTCCATCAATGTGGGAGACTCAGATGAAGTTCCAGGCTCTTGGATTTGGCCTGGCCCAGTCTTTGCTACTGTGGCCATTTGGAGATAAACCCATAGATGGAAGGTGTATCTCTTTCTCCTTGTCTCTCCCAATCTCTGTAACTCTGCCTTTCAAATAAATAAACAAATCATAAAAAACAACCTGCAGTGGATTCTTTTCTGCACACATTCCTTAGCCTATCCCTGAATCCAGTTCAGCTCCTCAAAATTATTAAGGACTGCATTATCCTAACAATTCAAAAACAAATTTAACTAATTTGTGTTTTAGCATTAAGTAACTCTTACCCTTGCAGAATGTTAAGTGTTTATTTCCAGGGTGGCACTAAACACTGCCCACTACATCATCTATGTGACAATAAAGACTGTTTTGGACAGCATGACCCCCAAAAATTAGCATAATGTACTCTAAGTTTCAACTCAAAACGTTATCTTAGATGACTATGTTTCATAGTCATTCCAAATGCATCAGTAATCTTATTTGTGTGTATTCCTTGAGAATAAACTCTATGCTTATTTTTCCATTTTAATTAATAAACTATTACACATCTCCTAAAATGAAAAATGACAACAAGCTGAGGAATAATTAAGAAAACCAATTACAGGGGAAAGCACTGTGGTGCCTAGAGTGCTGGCATTCCGTATGGGCACCAGTTCATGTCCCAGCTGCTCCACTTCTGATTCAATTACCTAAAATTGTGTCTGGCAAAGCAGTGGAAGATGGTCCAAGTCCTTGGGCCCCTACACTCACATGGGAAACCTGGAAGATGCTCCTGGCTTCTGGCTTCATATCAGCTTAGCACTGGCCATTGCAGACACTTGGGGAGTGAACCAGCAGATGGAAGACCTCTCCCCCCTCCATCTTTGTAAATTTTGCTTTCAAATAAAAAAATTAATTAATCTTTTACAAAAAGAAAACCACTTACAGGTGATATATTAATTTTCTTTGCTCTTGGAAATATATGGAGGTGCTCAGAATGATACCTGGAACAGAAGGTGAATGGAAGGAGTTAAAAGAAAACTCCTCTGGTTTGCGTCTACATTGAACTGTGGGAAAAAAAGAAAATGATAGAATAAATAAAGAGCAAAGAATATATTAACTGAGAAAACATCAGCTTCATTGTGGAGATGTGAAATTCTATAGAAAGTATGCAACTTACAGCTTCACATTTTTGGCCAAAATTGCATTGGAACAAGTATACATAATGTCTATTTAATGCAGTACACTGTACCATTAATGATTCCAAATAATGCCATTCCTTATATCCATCCCTTCACAAGACCCTGGAACTCACAATTTAATTCACTTTACCCCATGATATATCAGTAAATAGAAACAGATATTTTAGAAAGCATTTGCCTTCTCAGATTTTCCTTTTTGACAGTTATCTTCTGGAAAACCCTGGGACCTACCGGTTGAAGAGATAGAATCTAGCCAAGATTCACCACAAACTACCAGACATATAAAAGAAGCCAGCTCTAAGATTCCAGCCTCAATCCATCCCTCAGATGACTGAACCCTTATTTCTGGTCCCAGAATGAAAATATAAACTGCCCAGCTGAGCTCATCCCAAAATACTGAAACAGAAATAAAAATCAAATGGCTATTTGTAAAGCTTTATGTTTTCAGATTTGTCCTACACCCAATGCTGATACATACTGTGTGAGTTGGGGATAAATCTGAATTACATGAAAATTTATACAATTAACACCACTTCACAATCTCATGTAGAAGTTGGGCAAATGCTACAATGTGGGAGACCCACATAAAGCTTCTGGATCCTGACCTCAGCCTGTCCCTGCCTTACTCTTTTTAACTTAAAATCTTCATTGAAGCAATTAATAGTCCTGAATAACACATTTTTAATCCTTTAAAATTACACTTGATCTTTCCTACAAAAACAATTTGTTGGCCATCAATGGATTATACTTCCCAGTGAGGAAAATTATTTTAATACATTTAGTGGGTTAGTATGGCTGGAAAACAGGGTGAGTATTCTCTAATATCTTTATGAATATTTTAAATCGTACTATCTGATATTTCTTTACCCAAAAGTTCCTGAAATTCATCTATTCATCAGCCCAACTGATTATCTGTATATATCTAACAAAACATTTTTTTAGATATGCACTTAATTTCTGGTTTCTCCCACAAATTAGGCAATGAGACAAAATAAGGGTGTTAAAGATCTACTTTTCCTTGTTTTCCTGTCTAAATGAGAATAGGCATGAAATTATTATCAAATTCTTCTCGATCTGACTGGTAGTGTCATGGGCATTGACTCTTGGCCCACAGCTATTGGTCATTTGTACAAATTATGCTGTTCAAATTTCTGTACCATCTCTGATCTGGTAATTGCCTCTCAATGACTTTATTCTACAAATTGGGAGACCTCAGTCTTGAGCTTCCATCTTAAGTAACTTCACCTCAGTCAGACCCAAAAGCAAATTATTACTTAGTTCTCGGCATCATACAACTTAAACAGAAGATGAAGTTGCAGACACTAATGAACTAGAATGGTACCATGAAGTAGTGGATTCCCTTGTCCTTTTCAAGAGTTATTGCTCCCTGTAGTGGTAGCCACATACCTCTGACAATAGGAGTTGCTCATTTTGTAACTGCAGATGAAGATTCTGAGGTGAGTCCTGAGAAGAGAGAAAGTGGAAAGGCCACACTCAGTTGTTGTTGATTGGACTTTAACAAATAATTTTCTCTCCATGGGTCTTTTTAAAATTTTTTTTATTTTTTATTTTTGACAGGCAGAGTTAGAGAGAGAGAGAGAGAGAGAGAGAGAGAGAGAGAGAGAAAGGCCTTCCTTTTGTTGGTTCACCTTCCAAATGGTCACTATGGCTGGTGCACTGTGCCAATCTGAAGCCAGGAGCCAGGTGCTTCCTTCTGGTCTCCTATGTGGGTGCAGGGCCCAAGCACTTGGGCCATCCTCTACTGTCTTCCCGGGCCACAGCAGAGAGCTGGACTGGAAGAGGAGCAACTGGGACAGAATCCAGCACCCCAACTGGGACTAGAACCTGGGGTGCCAGCACCACAGGCAGACGATTAGCCTAGTGAGCCACGGTGCTGGCATCCATGTGTCTTAAATGTACCTTCTGAGTAATGACTGGCAATGGTAATATCAAGCACTTAGTCAATAAGAGATCTCTAATACTTGATTAGCACTAAAGTAAGAATGAAAAATATAGTCATTGTGATATGAAGAGAATGATAACCACAGAGTGAAGTTGACTATTTTAGGATTCCAAAAGGACTAAAATTTGAGGTCAATTTTCAACTATTAGGAGGTTCCAAATGGCGGAATAGAGAGGGAGCTCCTGCTCCAGCCCAAGAAAAGATAGTTTAAAAAAAGTGGATATATTGTAGTCTCAGGGAAGACTTAGGAAAAAAAATGACATAGGAAACTCTATGAAAATTAGAGGGACACAATGGACCTATGTGGAGGTTGTGAGTGCCCACAGTTTGGGACTCCAACAGCCAAGAGCTTATGCACCAGTGCAGGAAAGTGAGGTGAGATCAGACCACAGAAGCCCAAGCCACTGGCAAAAAAATGACAGAAAGAACCTAGAGGGAATGAAGCCCCATGGCAAAATGTGCATCAGCCAAACTAGAGGAGAAAAACAAAAGGACAGGATGGACACATTTCTCTCTCTCTGCTCACTTTACAAAAGTGTACTGTGACAAGCCAACAGAGTGGGTGCCATTGTGGACATATGTACCAGCTGTACCAGCTCACATCTGTGCCCGGTAGTCAACTGAGTGGAGACTCCTGGCTCTGGTGGGAAGAAATAACAGGGGGCTAGGAGCTTGTAACTGTGTGAAGCTTCTGAACTGGGACTGTGAAAAAAAACTGAGGGTGTGTGGGAGAATTCATGGTGTGGCTGGGACTTTAAGCAGTCTCAGTGGGAGATGCCATAAGCTCAGGAGTTCCTGGATTCCTGCTGAGAGACATTGTTGGGGAATCTGAACTTATACTGAGGACTGCACCAATCCTTTGTGTGGTCCTTGGGACAGAGCATATGGATATTATACCCATTGAGGCTAGCGCTCAGGCACTGGTCTCCATTGAGGAGAAGAGTTCAGTTGTGCAGAATATATTTACCTTCTGGTTTAAAAAAAGAGAGAGAAGATTTAACACTCCAAAACTGGGTGTGTCACCTTAGGCATGCCCTTAACTATGGAGAACTGAACAGAACTCTCTGGCCACTCCCAGTACAGCATCTAGAGGGTCGCAGAAATCAGAAAACCCACTTAACTACAGAGTCATAGTACAATAAAAGCTGTCTCAGTGGAAAAAAAAAGAAGAAACCAATGGATATCTCCACAAATGCTGAAAAATATATGCAATAATCCAAGAAACAAGAACAAGGAAGACAACATGATGCTTTCAAAAGAACATAACACATTAATATTAGATTATGAAGAGAATGAGATAGAAGAAATCTAAGAAATGGAACTCAAAAAATTGAATATAAGATTACATATAAGTAATCAAAAGCAAACACAAGAACTACTGAAATCCATGCAGGACATGAAAAAATATCTCACCCATGAAATTGAGATCCTAAGGGGGAATCAACATGAAATGATGAATTCAATAGAACATGAAATGGAGATCATAAAGAAAAATCAAAATGAAATGAAAAAAATCAATAGAAGAAATAAATGCAGTGGAGAGCCTTAAAAACATAATCAGTGAGGCAAAAGAGAGAATATTGAACTTAGGAGAGAAAGCACAAGAAAGTATAGTCAAACCAAAGACAAGAAAAAGAAATTAGAAATCTAAAAAATACTATTGGGAATCTACAGAATACTACAAAAAACAAAACAAAACAAAACAACATTTGGGTTCTTGGAGTTCCTGAAAACTTGAAGAGATAGAAAGGATTAGAAGGCCTTTTTAGTAAAATACTAGCAGAAAAGTTCCCAGGTTTGGAGAAAGAAAGGGACATTAAAGTACAGGAAGCACACGGAATTCCCAATAGACAAGACCAGAAAAGATCCTCACCATGACACATTGTAATCAAACTCACCACAGTGAAATTTAAAGAGAAGATTCTAAAACGTGCAAGAGGGAAACACCAGATTACTTTCAAAGGATCTCCAATTAGATTCACAGCAGACTCCTTATCAGAAACCCTACAGGCTAGGAGAGAGTGATGAGATTTAGACCAAGTCCTAAGAGAAAAAAAAAACTGTCAGCACAAAATATTATATCCTGCAAAGCTCTCAGTTGTGAATGAAGTTGAAATAAAGACCTTTCACAGCAAACAGAAATTGATAGAATTTGTCACCAACCACCCAGTCCTGCAAAAAAATGCTTAAGAAACACAGAAACATGGTCATCAATGTGAAAGAAAATAAAGGAAGAAAATCACTCAGTAAAAAATCAAAGGCTATCAAAGTATAAATTAGGAATATTTTTGGAAAAATAGTAGGGAAAAGTCATCACTTATCAATAGTCACATTGAATGTAAATGGCCTCAACTCCCCAGTTAAAAGGCACAGACTGCCTGAATGGATTAAAAAAATCTATTTGCTGCTTACAAGAAACACATATTTTCAACAAAGATGCAAGCAGAGTGAACGTGAAAGATTGGAAAAAGATATTCATGCCAACAGAAACCAAAAAAGAGCTGATGTAGCATCTTAATATCAGACAAAGTAGACTTTAACACAAAAACTGTTACAAGAGACAAAGAAGGGCACTATGATTAAAGGATCAATTCCCAAGGAAGATGTAACTCATATAAATGTATATGCACCTAATTATAGGACACTGGGCTATTTAAAAGATATGCTAAGGGATTTAAAGGGAGACTTAGACTCTAGTACAATAGTTTTGGGGGACTTCAATACTCCACTTTCAGGAATGAACAGGTCAACCAGACAGAAAATCAACAAAGAAATAGAAGATTTAATTGACACTATAGACCAAATAGACCTAACACATATCTACAGAACTTTTCATTCTACAGTTGCAGAATACCCATTCTTCTCAGCAGTGCATGGGACTTTTTCTAGGATTAACCACATACTAGGCCATAAAGCATCTCAGCAAATTCAAAAAAATCAAAATCATACCTCTTTGAATGAAGCTGGAAATCAGCAACTCAGGAATCTCTAGAGCATATGCAAACACATGGAGACTGAACAACATGCTCCTGAATTAACAGTGTGTCACAGAAGAAATCAAAAGAGAAATCAGAAAATTTCTGGAAACAAATGAAGATGACAAAACTTATGGAATACAGCAAAAGCAGTGTTAAGAGGAAAGTTTATAGCAATAGGTCCCTACAACAAGAAATTGGAAAGGCACCAAATAAATTAGCTATCATTGCATCTCAAGGATCTAGAAAAACAACAGCAAACCAAACCAAAAACCAGTAAGAGAAAAGAAATAATTGAAATTAGAGATTAAGTCAACAAAATTGTATCCAAGCAGACAATACAAAAGATCAGCAAAATGAAGAGCTAGTTTTTTTTTTTTTTTTTTTTTTTTTTGGACAGGCAGAGTGGACAGTGAGAGAGAGAGAGACAGAAAGGTCTTCCTTTGCCGTTGGTTCACCCTCCAATGGCCGCCGCAGTAGCGCGCTGCGGCCGGCGCACCGCGCTGTTCCGATGGCAGGAGCCAGGTGCTTCTCCTGGTCTCCCATGGGGTGCAGAGCCCAAGCACTTGGGCCATCCTCCACTGCACTCCCTGGCCACAGCAGAGAGCTGGCCTGGAAGAGGGGCAACCGGGACAGGATCGGTGCCCCGACCGGGACTAGAACCCGGTGTGCCGGCGCCGCAAAGCGGAGGATTAGCATGTTGAGCCACGGCGCCAGCCTGAAGAGCTAGTTTTTTGAAAAAATAAACAAAATTGACACACCATTGGCCCAACTAACCAAAAAAAGGAGAGAGAAGACTGAAATCTATAAAATTAGAGTTGAAAAAGGAAATGTAACAACAGAAAAAGAGTCATCAGAAATTACTACAAAGAGGATGGCACCACAGCTCACTAGGCTAATCCTCCACCTGCATTGCTGGCACTCCAGGTTCTAGTCCTGGTTGAGGCACTGGTTCTGTCCCAGTCATTCCTCTTCCAGTCCAGCCCTCTGCTGTGGCCCAAGAGGGTAGTGGAGATGGCCCAAATGCTTGGGCCCTGCACCCACATGGGAAACCAGGAGGAAGCGCCTGGCTCCTGGCTTTGGATTGGTGCAGTGCACCAGCAATAGCAGCCAATTGGGGAGTGAACCAATGGAAGGAAGACCTTTCTCTCTCTCTCTCTCACTGTCTAACTCTGCCTGTCCAAAAAAGAAAGAAAGAAAGAAAGAAAGAAAGAAAGAAAGAAAGAAAGAAAGAAAGAAAGAAAGAAAGAAAGAAAGGGAAAGGGAAAGGGAAAGGGAAAGGGAAAGGGAAAGGGAAAGGGAAAGGGAAAGGGAAAGGGAAAAGGAAAGGAAAGGAAAGGAAAGGAAAGGAAAGGAAAGGAAAGGAAAGGAAAGGAAAGGGAAGGGAAGGAAGAAAGAGAGAGAAATTACTACAAAGAGTTGTATGCCAACAAACTGGGAAATCTAGCAGAAACTGATATACTCCTGGACACATAGAAAACTAAACAGACTCATAACTAAGACAGAAATTCAGAGTAACAAGGACCCTCCCAAGAAAGAAAAGCCCAGGACTGGATGGACTAACTGCTGAATTCTACCAGACATTTAAAGAAGAATTAACTCCAATTCTTCTCATGCTATTCAAAACAATTGAAAGAGAGAGAATTCTCCCAAATTCTTTCCATAAAGTCAGCATCCCCTTAATTCCTAAGTCTGAAAAAGATGCAACAGAGAAAGAGAATTACAGACCAATTTCCCTGACAAACATAGATCCAAAAATTCTCAACAAATTTTTAGTCAATAGAAGCCAACAACACCTCAGAAAAATCATCCACCCAGAACAAGTGGGATTTATCCCTGGTATGCAGAGATGATTCAACATTCATAAATGAATGTGATATACCACATTAACAAACTGCTGAATAAAAACCATATTATTATCTCAATAAATGCAGAGAAAGCATTGGATAAAATACAACACCCTTTCATGATAAAAGTTCTAAGCAAATTGGATGGTGAAGGAACATTCCTCAACACAATAAAAGCAATTTATGACAAACCCACAGCCATCATCCTATTTAATGGGGAAAAGTTGGAAGCATTCCCACTCAGATCTAGTACCAGAGAGGGATGCCCACTCTCACCACTGCTATTCAATATAGTACTGGAAGTTTTAGAAAGAAAAAGTAATCAAAGGGATATAAATTGGGAAGGGAGAAGTTAAAATATCCCTATTTGCAGATGAAATGATTCTTTCTTTAAGGGATCCAAAGAACTCCACTAAGAGACTATGGAAACTCAGAGAAGACTTTGGTAAAGTAGCAGAAGATAAAATGAATACACAAAAATCAACAGCCTTTGTATACATAGACAATGCCACAGCTGAGAAAGAACTTCTAAGATCAATCCCATTCACAATAGCTACAGAAAAAGAAATCAAATACCTTGGAATAAACTTAACCAAGGATGTCAAAGATCTCCATGATGAGAATTACAAAACTTTAAAGAAAGAAATAGAAGAAGACACAAAAAATAGAAAATTATTCCATCTTTATACATTGGAAGAATCAATATCATCAAAATGTCCATTCTTCTAAAAGCAATTTAGAGGTTCAATGAGATACCAATCAAAATACCAAAGATATTCTTCTCATACCTGGAAATCATGATGCTGAAATTCATATGGAGGCACAGGAGACCTCAAATAGCTAAAGCAATCTTATACAATGAAACAAAGCCAGAGACATCATAATACTGGATTTCAACACATACTACAGGGCAGTTATAATAAAAATGGCCTGATATTGGTGCAAAAAACAGATTGATAGACCAATGGAACAGAATAGAAACACCATAATGCAATCCAAACTTCTACAACTAACTTATATTTGATCAAGCAGCTAAAACCAATTTCTGGAGCAAGGACAGCATATTCAACAAATAGTGCTAGAAAAACTGGATTTTCACATGCAGAAGTATGAAGCAAGACCCCTGCCTTACAGCTTACACAAAAATCCACTCAACTTTGATTAAAGATCTAAACCTATGACCCGATACCATCACATTATTAGAGGACATTGGAGAAACCCTGCAAGATATGGGCACAGGCAAAGACTTCTTGGAAAAGACCCCAGAGGCACAGGCAGCCAAAGCCAAAATTAACAACTAGGATTACATCAAATTGAGAAGTTTATGTACAGCAAAAGAAATAGTCAGAAAAAGTGAAGAGGCAACTGACAGAGTGGGAGAAATTATTTGCAAATACTACAACTGATAAAGGTTTAATAAATAACCGGAATCTACAAAAGATTAAGAAACTCCATAACAACAAAACAAACAACCCATTTAGAGAAAGGCTAAGGACTTAAACAGACATTTTTCAAAAGAGGAAATCCAAATGGCCAACAGACACATGAAAAAATGTTCAGGATCACTAGCTGTCAGTAATGCAAATCAAAACCACAATAAGGTTTCACCTCACCCCAGTTAGAAGGGCTTTCATAGAGAAATCAACAAACAACAGATGCTGGCAAGGATGTGGGGAAAAAGGCACACTAACCTGCTGTTGGTGAAATTGCAAACTGATAAAGCCACTATGGAAGACAGTTTGGAGATACCTCAGAAATCTGAATATAGCCCTACCACATGACCCAGCCATCCCATTCCTTGGAATTTACCCAAGCAAAATTAAATTGTCAAATAAAAGAGCTATCTACACCTCAATGTTTATTGCAGCTCAATTCACAATAGCTAAGACATGGAATCAACCTAAATGCCCATCAATGTTAGATTAGATTAAGAAATTTTGGGATATGTACCATATGGAATACTATACAGAAATAAAAAAATCCAGTCATTTGCAACAAAGAGAAGGAATCTCTGGGGCAGCACTGTGGCTCACTTGGCTGTTCCTCCACCTGCGGTGCCGGCATCCAATATGGGTGCTGGGTTTTACTCCCGGCTGCTCCTTTTCCAGTCCAGCTCTCTGCTGTGGCCCAGGACGGCAGTGGAGGATGGCCCAAGTGCTTGGATGTCTGCACCGCATGGGAGACCAGGAGGGGGCACCTGGCTCCTGGCTTCGGATTGGCATAGTTCTGGCTTTGGCGACCATTTGGGGAGTGAACCAATGGAGGGAAGACCTTTGTCTCTGTTTCTCTCTCTCACTGTTTGTAACTCTACCTCTCAAATAAATAAATAAAATCTTAAAAAAAAAAAAAAGTGAAGGAATCTCGAAAACTTCACGTGTAGTGAACTAAGCCAGTACCAAAGGGAAATACCATATTTTCTCCATGATCTGTGACAATTATCTGAGCACTTAAAAGGAAACCTGTAGAAGTGAAACTGACACTATGAGAAGCAATGACTTGATCAGCCCTTGTCCTGTCGAGGAACAGCTTACTATTTTATTCTTTTTATTATTATTTTTTTTAAATTATTGTATTTACTTGAAAGACACAGCCACAGAGAGAGGTAGAGACCGAGAAAGATGTATTCCATCCACTGGTTCACTCCCCAGATGGCCAAAATGGCCAGAGCTGCACCAATCTGAAGCCAGGAGCTTCTTCTGGGTCTCCCACATGGGTGCAGTGGCCCAAGGACTTGGGCCTTCTTCCACTGCCTTCCCAGGCCATAGCAGAGAGCTGTATTGGAAGTGGAGCAGCAGGGACTAGAACTGGCACCCATAGGGGATGCCAATGCTTCAGGCCAGGGCATTAACCCACTGTACTACAATGCTGGACATTCTTTTTAGTATTTTCTTCTTCTACTTAATACCATTGGTTGAACTCTTTACTTAACACAGAATTATTCTTATGTGTTTAAATCCAACTGAAAATTTATCCCTGTTAAAAATAAGAGTGATAAGAGAATAAAAGATGGAGGAGATGTATAGCTCGGCATATGTTCCCTTGAACTTACCCCTAAGGGTAATGCTGAAAACTTGCCATGGGACTCCAAATCCCATTAAGTTAGCAGGTGCCAATGCCATCTTACTAGTTAAAGTGATCATTTTTAGTTTATAACTGATCATAAAGATAGGATTAAGTGTCAAAAGGATCAAATAAATAAGACCAAGTGTCTGCTAATAATAATAGAATTAAAAAGGAGAATGATCCAACATGGAAAGCAAGCCACACAGCAGAATCATAGAATGACTAATGTCCTAAACAGCACTCTAACCTCAGAATCAGCCCTTAAGGCATTTGGATCTTGCTCTTGCTCCCCATGTAGGACCTCGGTCCTTAATGTCTTGTACTATGTGAATTAATGGTAATATTATTCAAATAATACTTTGTGTGTCTGTGGGTGCAAACTGTTGAAATCTTTACTTAGTATATATTAAGTTAATCTTCTGTATATAAAGATAATTAAAAATGAATCTTAATGAAGAATGGGATGGGAGAGGGAGTCAGGGTTGGGATGGTTTGGGGGTGGGAGGGCTGATATGGGGGAAGAACCGCTATAATCCAAAAGTTTTACTTATGAAATTCATATTTTTTTAAAAAGTGAAGGTTTCTACTAAAGAAAAACAAAGTAAAAAAATTGCAGTTATTCACAAAATTTCATAGATGTTCCCTGTAGTGTGGCTCAAATAACATTCTTATTTTGGGATCCCACAAAACTTAAGCAGGGTACTCAACACAAATTTTGAAAAGTTACAAAATATTTATCAGAAGAAAAATAACTAATTTACTTGGCACATCTCACTTTAACTATCATACTGCCTAAATTTCCAATAGTCACATATACTCAAAAAATTTCACTGAAATCAGAGATGATCTAATACAGTAACAAAATAAATTTTTCAGCTACAAATTGGCTAGAGAAAATAGAATCCAAGGACACAAGCTAAAATAAGATACTGCCCCCCAAAACCCCAAAACTCAATGTCTACATTCATTAAAATTTATGGCATTAGACTTAATTAACAAAAATGTGATAGTTCTAACTGTCCCCATCTGTCAGCTATAAATAATTGCAGCTTATATGGATCCTCCTCCAACAAAAGGTACTGAAATCAATCAAAATAAACTCTATAGGCACTGTCTTTAGTATTCTCAGTGACTTCCTAACTCTATGGGCTCACATGCCTCCTAAATTCTCAGGATCATCTGTACTGTTCATTTGTTCTCAAGGGCTGTCATGCAAAAAATTACCTCTTTTGAAACCTTGCTATATGCCAGTAAAATTAAATTAGAAGGCTATTCATTGTGCTATAGTGGAAATATAGTCTCCCATACACTTTGAGCCTGTGATTCTCCAAACCATGTTGTCTACTAGGACTTTGGTCACGGATATAGAACAGTAAAATCAGGGCATGGCTACTGAGGCCTCCTTAATATAGGAAACACCATTAAGTTGGCAGGTAATGCCATCTTACTAGTTAAAATGATCATTTTAAGTGCATAAAGAAAGGAATAAATTTCAAAGGGATCACACAGATAAGACCAAATGTTTGCTAATGATAATTGATAGAATTAAAAAGACTCATAGAATGACAAACACCTTAAACAGCACTCTGGCCTTAGAATGAGCCCTTAAGACATTCAGATCTGACAAAAAGTTCATGAGAGCATTTCAGGCATGGAAAGCCATGACACTATGGCAAAATGGCCTACATGAAAGATCTCTGTGATATCTCAGTGGAAAGAAGGGGCCATCAAAGAAGGACATACCTTTCTCTGAAGGGAGGAGAGAATATCCACTTTGCTTACAGCTCTGCCTAAATAATGATGGAGTTTGTGGACCCAAAAGGCTTCCATATCCTTGGAAGCTCATGACAAGAGCCTTGGGTGATCACTGACATCATAAATAAGAGTGTCAATTTTTTTTTTCCAAAGATTTAGTTATTTATTTGAAAGTCAGAGTTACACACAGAGAGGAGAGGCAGAGAAAGAGGTCTTCATCTGGTGGTTCACTCCCCAATTGGCCAAAGCTGTGCTGATCCAAAGCCAGGAGCTTCTTCCAGGTCTCTCACATGGGTGCAGGGGCCCAAGAGTTTGGGCCATCTTTTGCTGCTTTCCCAGGCCTTAGCAGAGAGCTGGATTGGAAGAGGAGCAGCCAAGACTAGAACCAACACCCATATGGGATGCTGTTGCTTCAGGCCAGGGCATTAACCCACTGTTCCACAGCATCGGCCCCAAGTGTCAATTGTTAAACCAACAGGAGTCACTGTGCACTTGCTCCTCATGTAGGACCTCTGTCCTTAATTTGTTGTACTATGAGAATTAATGATAAATCTTGTCTTCAAACAGTACTTTATACTTTGAATGTCTGTGTAGACGCATACTGTTGAAATCTTTACTCAGTATAGCATTGATCTCTGTATATAAAGATAATTAAAAATGAATCTTAATGAAGAATGAGATGAGAGAGGGAGTAGGAATTGGGATAGGAGTGGGGGGGGGATGGATATGGGAGGAAGAACTGATATATTCCAAAAGCTGTACCTATGAAATCATGAAATTTGTATTTATAAAAGATTATATACATAATATATATAATATATAATATATATAATATATATATGCCAAAACTTGGCATACTCCATGTGGCAGAGGGGATGGCCTCCAATGTCTACTGTCTATGTCCAGATGTTAGGATACTACCAGTCATCCTTTTAATAAACAGTAAAAGCCATTTAAGTTCAGCTGGACATCATTGTGCTGACTGTTGATCTCATTACTGTTGATCTGCATGCCTTCATTGGTTGCATTCCAGAGACCCAAAGTTGCCACTGGAATTATCATTGGCAACATAAATTTTGCTAACAAAAGCTTAAGCCAAGAGTTAAAGCTTAAAATCTAGTTTAACACAATATCTCAGGACCCACCTCCCTCACCCTTGAACAGTTGGAAGCTGTCATAATTGGCCCACACATAAATGAGACATTGTGCTAGATGGGTTCTAAATCCTTGAACTGCAAGAAGAGTATCATAGACAGTAATGCTCCAAAGTGATCCAGCTTCCTGCTACTACATCTGGGAAAGCAGCACAGGATGAGCCAGATGCTATAGCCCATGCACCCATGTAAGAGACATGAAAGAAGCTCCTGGCTGTGACATCAGCCTGGCTTAGCCACAGTCATTGCAGCCATGTGGGAAGTGAGCAAACCTGAAGATCAATTTCTCTCCCACACACAATATA
Organism: Lepus europaeus; assembly: GCF_033115175.1. Classification (NCBI taxonomy): domain Eukaryota; kingdom Metazoa; phylum Chordata; class Mammalia; order Lagomorpha; family Leporidae; genus Lepus; species Lepus europaeus. The sequence continues at coordinate 60,502,344 of NC_084847.1, read as the reverse complement.
ACACTGCCTTTCAAATATATAAATAATTCTTTTAAAAAATAGATCACATAAAAAGATTCTCCAATGCTCAGTCATGATGACTTTTACTACCTTAAGGGCTTTTTCATTTCTTTTTTAAAAATTCTATTTATTTGAAAGGCAGAGGGGGGCTGGTGTTGTGTTGCAGTAGACAAGGCTGCCACCTGTTACATTGCCAACCTCTATGGGTGCCAGTTCAAATCCCAGCTATTCCACTTTTGACCAGCTCCCTGTTAATGGTCTGAGAAAAGCAGTAGAAGATAGCCCAAGTACTTGGACTCCTGACACCCACATGGGAGACCCAGAAGAAGCTCCTGACTTCAACCTGGCAACACTCTGGCCATTAAAGTAATAAGCAAGTGCCTATTCTTGTTGGTTAATGAGTTTATAATTGTAAACATGGCTATTTAAAGCCTCTGCATCCAGAGTTTTGTATTCTCCAAACCTTAAGAATCAGAGTTTCTGCTCATAATGTTAAAACATTATTGGTTCTTTGTTTAAATGTGTCCTTTCAGATTCCAAAGGACCTCCTTTTCCCTGACCTCTATTGTGTTCAATACTCTGGGACAGTTCCATAAACAGATAAAGCCAATAATGTTCTACAGATTCCAACTTTAAAAAGTATGGTTAATTCATATTGCTAAGAGCAGAAAGTAATTCTAATTGGTTGATGGTAGTAAAAAAAAAATCAGCTATCTTAGGAAACTGTTTCAGAAGCTGCTTTGTTGTTCTATTATGCGTGTTTATGTTACATGTGTACACGTACTGAATGTCTACATGGAAAATGTACTAAGAGTTCTGTTTTAATTAGCTTATAGGTAAAATCACTCAATTCCAGGGCTGGCGCTGTGGTGCATTGGGTTAACGCCCTGGCCTGAAGCACCGGCATCCCATATGGGTGCCAGTTCGAGACCTGGCTGCTCCACTTCTGATCCAGCTCTCTGCTATGGCCTGGGAAAGCAGTAGAAGATGGCCCAAGTCCCTGGGCCCCTGTACCCACATGGAAGACCCAGAGGAATTTCTGGGCTCCTGGCTTCGGATCAGCACAGCTCTGGCTGTTGCAGCCATTTTGGAGAGTAAACCATCAGATGGAAGACCTCTCCCTCTCTCTCACTCTGAATTTCAAATAAACAAATCACTCCCTCAACTTCTCCCTCTCTCTATCTACCTTTAAAAGCACATCTTTAGTAGCAATGCACATATTAGCTATTAAAGACTGCAGAAGAGTATAAAATGAAAGCATGACTCCCTTCATTCTATAGTAGTCATATTTCCCAGAACAAACTACTCTTAACTATTTCTTACATTATCTTCTGAGATTTCATATGCATATATACAAGAGTATTTTAAAGTATCATGAAAAATGCAATCAAATGATTAAATCTAGTTTGCTGTAATTAATTTATTTTTAAATTTTTATTTTTATTTATTTGAAAAGCAGAGTTACAGAGAGGCAGAGACAGAGAGAGTGAGAGCGAGGTCTTCCATCTGTTGGTTCACTCCCCAGATGGCCACAATGGCTGGAGCTGAGCTGATCCAAAGCCAGGAGCTTCTTCCAGATCTCCCACATGGGTACAGGGGTCCAAGGACTTGGGCCATCTTCCACTGCTTTCCCAGGCCATAGCAGAGAGCTGGATCAGAAGTGGAGCAGATGGGACTTAAACAAGTGCCCAGTGGGCACAGCAGGTGACAGCTTTACCTGCTGCACCACAGTGCTGGCCCTTGTAATTAATTTCAAATTCCATGCACACAAGAATGTTTCAAAAACATTTGTGTAGTGTGTATTATGAAAAGAGGTGCACCAAAATAATGTCATCTTTAATTCCATTTCTCATGAACTTTTTGAAGTGCCTTCATAAAGATATATATGCAGAGGACTGGCATTGTGGCATAAATGGGTTAAGCCACCACCTTTAATGCTGGCATCACTTATGGGCACTAGTTTGTGTCCCAACTGTTCCACTTCTGATCCAAATCCCTGTTTATGTGCCTGGGAAAGCAGTGAAAGATGGCCAAAATCCTTGGCTCCTGCACCCTTGTGGAAGACCTGGTTGAAGCTCTTGGCTCTGGGCTCTGGGCTCTTGGATCTGGCATGGCCCAGCGTCAGCCATTGCAGCCATATGGGGAGTGAATCAGCAGATTCACAGGGAGAAATGGAAAATATCTCCTTTTGAATGAAATAAAAATGAATAATTAAATTTTATAAAAAGAGATACATGGGGCCATCACTGTGGCTGGGGATGGCGCTGTGGCTCAGTGAGTTAATGCCCTGGCCTGAAGAACTGGCATCCCATCTGTTTGCCATTTCTAGTCCTGGCTGCTCCTCTTCCAATCCAGCTCTCTGCTATGGCCTGGGATAGCAGCAGAAGATGGCTCAAGTCCTTGGGCCCCTGTACCCACATGGGCCCAAGGAAGCTCCTGGCTCCTGGCTTTGGACCAGCACAGTTCTGGCCATTGCAGCCAAGTGGAGAGTGAACCATCAGATGGAAGACCTCTCTCTCTCTCTCTCTCTCTCTGCCTAGCCTCTCTCCATGTAATTCTTTCAAGTAAATAAATAATTTTTTTAAAAAAAATAGAGATACATACGCATGTGTCCTTTTGTTTTACAAAGGGGCATTTTTTCTGTACCTTATTTTACATATAAGTACTCTGTCCCTACATAATTTTTCAGACCTATTACATATTTAGTATTTGACTGAACAGATATACCATAATGCATTTTACCAATTCTCTGTCAATATACATTTAGGTTGCTTCTGTTTTATTCCCATCTTCAACAATACTACAAAGAACTGACTTGGTCTTTATGTATTTGACCAAATATATGTAAGATAAATTTGCAGTTGAATCCTAGCAAAGGACATTTACATTGAAAGAACTTTGATCTGCCAAAGTATCCTCCACAGAGAGTACTGTGTTATTCTCCTGCCAATGTGAGTGCAAGGGCCTGTTTCCCCACACCTTCCAAAAGTGTGTGTGATCAGAGTCAAAGTCCCTTCTGATGCTTCCAATTTCCCATTTCTTCTCTCTCTGTCTTCAACTTTTCTTTCCCTCTTTTAGGTCTCTAATCACACTTGGGTGTATTGCCAAACTAATCTGTGTATATGTTCTGCAATTATTTCCTCTCTACTTACCTTCTACACTGCCTTCTCTCACCCTCCAACCCCAGGTTTCCTGCTCACAAACTTCCCTGATTGTTTCCCTGCAGCTCAGCACAACTGAACAGGAAACAGGTGCTCGCTCTTTCCCTGGTCTCCCAACCTGCCATCCTCTTAAACCAACAGAGAATGTTAATCAAGAAACATGGGAATAATTTCATAGGAAATAATACAGCCTGCGGTGCTGGTATCTAATACAAATTTCTTATATAGGAGTATGGTTTTGCATTTAATTACACCCATTCCCTACTGCTTATAAACATTATCATATGAAAACACAGAAATGAGAGTTAACTATATCAGAAATTAACTCTGAATTTTAAAAAGCTATATATACATGGTTAATTTTGGCAATCTACACAAATGACCTGCGTCCTATTACTTTTTGCTTTTGAGTACTTCCCAGCCTCTCTACTGACCTCCACCTCCTCCCTCATCCTTCACTCCTACTCCCTTTCTACATCACTGCCCTCTTTGCCTCTGAAGCTCTCTCCCTTAGGAAGCAGTCTTGTAGACTGACATTCAATCATGTGAGAAATGTTTCTTATTTCAAAATGGTTCTGTAGGACAGGTCTGAATGGCATCTGATGGCAATCAACTGACCTTCTAATAACCCTTAAATATGTTTCCAGCATATGTGGAGCCAGTATTGAGGCATATTATGTAAAGCCACTGCCTGTGACACTGACATCCCACATGGGCTGTGGTTCATGTCCCAGCTACCCTACTTCTAATCCAGCTCCCTGGTAATGTGCCTGAGAAAGTACCAGAGAATAGCCCAAGTGCTTGTGTCCCTGCTCCTTCATGGGAGACTTGGATGAATCTCCTGGCTCCCGCTTTGACCCAGTGCAGCCCTGGCTGTTGTAGCCACTGAGGATGTGAACCAGTGGATAGAAGATTGATATGTGTGTGTGTGTGTGTGTGTATCTTTTCCTCTAACTCTGCCTTTCAAATAAATACATTTCTTTTAAAAAGTTTTAAAAAGGGGCCCACGCTGTGGTGCAGCTAGTTGAAAACATCCCTTGCAGTGCTGACATTCCATATAAGAACGAGTTCATGTCCTGGTGGCTCCATTTCCCATCCAGCTCCCTGCCAATGGCCTGGGATCAAATACTTGGGCCCCTACACCCATACAGGAGATCTGGCTCCTGGCTCCTGGCTTCAGTCTAGCACAGCACAGGCTGTTGTGGCTATTTGGGGGGTGAACCAGAAGACAAAAATCTCTTAGAATAGAAAAAAGATTCAAATTAAAGAGAACAAATTTTAAAAATTCCCTCTCTGTCATTCTGCCTTTCTGTTTAAAAAATTAAAAAAAAAAGAAAACTGACCACAAATATTCTGACTCAATTTGACATAAGATAGAGCCAAGAAAGCTAGTGCTGACTTTGTCTACTGCCTCCTCAATCCCTTTCTGCAGAAAAAACAATTCCTCTTGCTTTCCAAGCACCCAAAGCCAAAATGACCAGAGCTGCCCAGTTTAACTGTTCAGGCTGCTCCAGCATTGAAGGAAAGAAGGAGGAAGGGACACAAATGCATGGTGCTTTAGATCATAGTTTCAGACCAGTCTCATGGTTGGGGGGTGGGTGCTTTCTCAAGATGGAGTCTCAGGGGCTCCAAAATGGAGTTCCTACTGTCAAGGTGCTACTTCATTACCAGCTTATGTATCTCATGAAAACATTTCTCTTACACATTTTATAAAACTTGCCAGAAACCTATAGCCATGAGGGGAATGATGAGCCAAGGACAGCCAGTTAGCCTGATGAGTCTAAGCATCCTGTTCTCAGCTTTCTCAAAGTCATATTGACAACATGGTTGCTCAGAAAATGGTCTTACAGTTGTTTCATGGGTGTGAAACAGCTCTTCCCACCAGAAACACAAAAATGCTTGTCCGTTCACAAGCACTGTGATAGGGAGGGCACTAGAGAAAAGGTCACAAACAGCACACTGGGGTTGAGAGGAGAAATGCTGTCACCCTAACACCCTCTATCCAGAAATCACTTTCTGTGTTTACTTCCTAGATGGCCTCATTATGCTACCTGAGTTTCATAAGCTGGTAATCTGGTGACAATGACATTCTATCAGGACACTGGAATCTCTCAGTTATTCCTGTGAAAACTGCATCACACTGGAACTCACTCAGCAATAGTTTGCAAGGTCACATCTTCTACTCCACATCTCTGTGGGGGGAAGGGTGAACTTTTTTTCTTTCCCCTCTTCTTTTTGACCCCTCCTCCCATTGACAACTTGTACAGATGCTTCCACAGACCATGGTCTTTATGAAAATGTAGAACTAATATCATCTTATGTCAAAAAATGTCATGGGTTAAACACAGAACCCAAAATAAGACCAGTAACTGGACTTCTTAGTTAATTCAGTGTGGGGTCCAGGGCTGTGGCAGCGTGAGTAAAGCTGCCCCCTTTAGTGCCGGCATCCAATATGGGCCTTGCCAGGTGGATTGTTTTCAAAGGGAGGGGGGAATTTTTTCTAAGTCCCAGCTACCCCACTTCCAATCTAGCTCTCTGCTATGGCCTGGGAAAGCAGTAGATGATGGCCCAGGTCCTGGGGTCCTGCACCCAGTGGGAAACCCAGAAGAAGCTCCTGGCTCCTGGCTTCAGGTCAGCCCAGCTCTGCCATTGCAGGCATTTGGGGAATGAACCAGCACATGAAAGACCTCTCCCTCTCTCTCTGCCTCTGCCCCTCTGTATCTCTGACTTTCAGATAAATAAATAAATCTTTTTTTAAAAAAAGTATGGACTGTAAAATAATCAGCCTGGTGGAGCACTGGGTGACTGAAGAACTGGGCAGAGAAAGTGCTATTTTTCTGTATTTGTGTTTATAGTTCTCCACTTCATGCAAATCCAGACTAAAATAGCTCCAGCTGTTGGCCGCACAGTTCGCTCTCACTTTGTAAAGGGGTCAGCGGCAGGCAATGACAGTTGACATCCTTCCTAACCGCAGAAGGAAGAAGGGCTGACGACAGAAATTGAAAAGCAGCAATTAAATCGTCAGCTAAGATTCTGTGGCCTCAAACTCCAGATTGAAAAGTCTGCTAACTAATCATGGAAGAAGGATCAACCCGCAGTTACTGCTCACCCTTCACGCTGTTCCCTCTGGCGAAAACTCAGCAGCAGGGCCACCGCTGCCAGGTGTGTCCGTGGGGAATCCAACGCCCGAGGAGGTGCAGAACGGGGGCCATGGAGCAGCTCCTAGTCTGCCCTCCTTCCCACCCCCGCTGCCCCCGCACTCCTCTGAAGGCCACTGAGCCCCGCCCCGCAGAAGCAGCAGCCAGAAGGCATTCTGTGACCCACCCGAAGTGGGAGCCGGGCTTATTTAAATACAGCAAAGTGGCAGCCTCACCGCCTTCCTTCCCCGCCCTCTCACCTGCCCTGCCAGTGCAGTTGTCCTGACCGGTGCTCTCTGTCTTGTAACCACCACATAAAGCACATTGAGGAAAATCTGAGCCAGGTAACACGCGGGCCGGCCGGGCACTGGGAGGCTGGGCAGTGGCGGTGGGAGACACAGAGCCAAGGTCCCAGCCCTGACCATGCCCTGGGAAGCCACCAGGATCACTGAGAAGCAAGTGAGCCATGTGGCGGAGCCGCCAGCCGCCCTGTCGCCCTCCCCTCTCCCACACACTCATCTGTGCCCCCTTCTGTTCTCCATACTTGCCGTGGGAAGTCCCGGGAGCCCGTCCCCCTGCTTCAGGACACTCAGGGAGCAAAGCGGAGAGTGTGGGGCAGAAGTCCCCGGCATGTGGGACCCACAGGCGGCAATGAAGCGGCACAGAAGAGCGGGCGGCGGCTCAGGGTGTCTCCGCGGACTTCCTGGGGTGGCGGCTCAGGGTGTCTCCGCGGACTTCCTGGGATCGTGTGCAGAGCAAGAGCCGCAGGGAATGCGGGAGCAGGAGCAGCGTGGCCTCTCGGGCTGACTCCGATCCGTGAATGAACTTCCTCTGTTCTCAACTCTGCGCCAGAGGGCAGGCACCGACATGCGCAAATGCAGGCACAGGTACTCCCGCGTCCACACGCACAGGCAATCGGAACGCAGAATACGTCAGGGCACCTGGTGGCTCTGGGAAATGGAGTCCAGGCTGCGCATTTCTAGAGACGGGCGGGCAAGCCCCAAGGCCTTCAGTGTGGCGTGGATGGAGAAATACTGGCCAGCAGAGGGCATTCGCTCTGTTCACATCCCTCCTTCTTTTCCTTCCCACCCCAAAATCTCAAGGATCAGTTGGTGTTCTTTCCTGAATAAAATCTTAAAGTGTGGTACTCTCTTCTGTAACTGATCCCAAATCCTGGCTCCTTCATAACCTCTGTCTTCTTCCGGAAACATCTTATGGGTTGCATTGTTCCTGGAAACTTCTTTCAAATAATAAATGATTATGAAAGCAATATACCTTTTAGCAGAGGTGTAGAGGGTAGAGTTTAACATGCAGATTTGATAATACAATTTTTATTTGTGTTTTACTGATGTTTATAGTTCTCCTCAAATCATTTTACACCATCTTTTAATTCCTCAAGCATAGAAACAAAGAAGGGAACTGAATACTGAACTAACATTGCTAAGTATCTTCTAGGAGCAAGATCTAGGAACTAAATGCCTTACCTCATAGCATTTACACCTTGGATTAATTCTGGAGACAGTATAATCAGGAGTTCACTAAGGGGAAACTGAGGTGCAAAGAGTTTAGAATTTGCCCATGGCAATATCATTAAAACGTCTAGGTTAAAGCTAACTAAAATATAATATTGGTCTAAGAAATTCTTTTGTCTTGAGGCTCAGTTTCTAAAACCCCAGATTTGTCATCTGGGGAAAAAAACAAGAGATAGGGAGGTTGGTGCCATGGTGAAGCAAGTAAAGCTGCCTCTTGCAGTGCTGGCATCCCATGTGAGTGCTGGTTTGAGTCCCAGCTGCTCCACTTCAGACCCAGCTCTCTGCTATGGTCTGAGAAAGCAGTAGAAGATGGCCCAAGTCCTTGGTTCCCTGCACCCATGTGGAAGACCCAGAAGAAACTCCTGGCTCCTGACTTCAGATGGGCACAGCTCCAGCCATTACAGCCAATTGTGGAGTGAGCCAGCAGATGAAAGACCTCTCTCTCCCTCTCTCTCTCTCTCTCTCTCTCTCTCTCTCTCTCTCTCTCTCTGCCTCTCCTTCTCTCTGTGTAACTCTGACTTTCAAATAAATAAATAAATCTTTTTTTAAAAAAGTGAGAGAGAGGAAGAGTACCTAAAACAATAATCTACACTGTAGAGAACATAGGATTATAACTTGTCTAAAAAGGAAGGCAATTCAAAGTTGCTATTATTCCATGGTCATTTTCATTTTTTCTTATGTTTAATATCAAGATAGCATATATATATATTTATGCGATCTTAGATATACATATGATTTTTAAAATTTTTAAGTAGAAATGCAAATGGATAACTGGATGACATGGAGTTCTATGTTTATGATTGCTTCTGTCAATTATAGTTCATGGGATTAAAGTTGTTGCTGGATTAGGAATGCTTAAATATTTGTCCATTGACTTCACACTAGTGTTTACTGTCAGGTAATATTCTTAGGGTAGATTGCTCTTTCTTGCCAAATTGAAATTTTCATGGGGACAAAAAACACATTTGCCTTGAAATTAACTCAGCATCTGGACAGAGTAAGTCTCTTAGTTCAATGAATAAATGAGGATATAGAAACAAACAAATAAGAGTTGTGATCCCCAAGAACTGCCTAGTAGAGGAGACAAGGGAATAGAAATCTATTTGAAGACTGTCACAATTAGGGTTGAAGTGTATAAACAGGAACCATCCAGGCCAACAGGTCAAATGTTCACCCTTGCTATGGAAGGCATTCCATTCATTTATTTAATAAGTGTTTATTGAGCAATCTTCTGTGTTGTGTGTGGAAAGAACTACCAGCCACTTGATTTCCCTAGGAATTGAAGTAAGAGACACTGAACAACCAGATACAGGCAGGGAGACTGGGCTGAATCACAAAAGGTTTTGGACACAATGGTAAGGAAAATAAAAGACAGAGGGTATATTAGTCTATTAAAGATAATTTAGTAGGATCCACGCAGAGGTACTGTGGCAGTGAGAATGAAGAAAAGGCAAATATTACATTGAGATCTAATATAGAATCAACTGGAGTTCAATGGTTTAATATGGTGGGTGAAGGCAGATGGAAACTCATGTATAAATCTTAATTTGGATTTTATTTTTAAAGGACAAGATGTTCTTACTACATTAATGTTCATCAGTAACAAAAAGCTACCTCCAATCAACTTACAAAGTTTCCATAAATCTAGAACACAATCTCATGGGTAAATGATATGCATAAGCCCTATGTAAATCATCAAGCCTATCATGTTAACTGCTACCATATACAATGATCCTCACTATGATGCAGTTACTTAGAAATTAAAAGACATGGGGTCAGCGCTGTGGTGTAGTGGGTAAAGCCTCTGCCTGCAGTGCCAGCATCCCATATGGGAACCAGTTTAAGTCCCAGCTTCTCCACTTCTGATCCAGCTCTCTGCTGTGACCTGGGAAAGCAATAGAAGATGGCCCAAGTCCTTGAGCCCCTGCACCTACATTGGAGATCCAGAAGAAGCTCCTGACTCCTGGCTTCAGATAAGCTTAGTTCTAGCCATTGCAGTCATCTGGGGAGTGAACCAGCACATCAAAGATTTTCTCTCTCTTTCCCTCTCTCTCTCTCTCTCTCTCTTTCTCTGCCTCTGCCTCTCTGAAGTTCTGCCTTCCAAATAAGTAAATAAAATCTAAAAAATGCTGATGAGAAACTATTAAAAAAATAAACTAGAAGACATAATCAGTGGCTATAAGAACAACCTAAATAAAAATAAAATTCAAAATCTCACAAAATTACATAATTCATAGCTGAATTTGGAACACCTCACTAAGTCACAGTTCATGTGTCCAGTAATCTCAGGTACTCAAAGTACAATGAAGCAGGACATAAGTAAAAATGCTCCCAGAATAGTCAAAATATGCATTATAAAGTCCAAGTGAGGTGTCCTGCCACTGGCTCAGCATCATGGCTCTTAAACTGGCTCGTAAACTGGCTCCTCTAGCAGGCGGAGTGGGCACAAAGAGAAGAAGAAAGCAGTAGGTGTGAACTGTGACTAAGTCGAAAGGGCTCCAAGAACAGTGATGCAGAGCTCTGTGGCCCCTAGCTGAATGTAATATGCAGGCAGGCATTTTTATTTCTGGGAGACTACCATGCTCTGAGTTGTCATGGGGCCATCAGAACTGAGCAGAATCAACACATTCAAGGCCAACATCCATAATTCATCTAGTGATAATGGAGAACAGGAGCTTGGCTTTATGGGTACAACTAAGCCTCACTCCCTTGCTATATCTTTCTGTGTGGAGCCACTGGAACTGGAGAGCACATGGGGTCATAGGGAGTAGAGGAGCATGGTGTGTGGGGGTCTAAATGTGGTTGTAGTGTGCAGAGGGAGGTGTGGAGGAGGAGGGGAAAACCAAGAGCACCTAACACTATGGGCATTAGGAGCAGAGGAGGAAGGGAGACAGGGATGATTTGTCTGCATTATGCCTGGTACTCTCCTGGGTAAAACTGATACAACATGAATGATGTGAATATAGTCCTTACCCTAAAGACAATTCAGTCCTGGGGGACAGGTGACAAGGACATAGGCAATTATAAAACAGTGTGATAAAAGGTGTAGGTGCACAATAGAATCACCTACATCATTTGTGGATTTCACATCCATGTCAGGTAAGCACAGTTGGGTTAAGGTCAAATCTCAGGTAGGAGACCCCAGAAATGACACAGTTGTCTGAAAAGAAAATAGGCAGGTGATAGGCAGAGGCTTGGTAACTGAAGCTGGGGCCAGAGCATGGAGACTGTCAAGCTGTCATTAACCTGTACCAGGCTGAGATGTCCTAGCTTCTATCCTGGTGCTCATGTCTGTAGAGAAGCATAACAAGAAGGAGAAACTCACCTCTGGCTGTGGTTGACCAGAGGGACTGTGGAGGTCCTCCATCTGAGGCCAGAATTGTTTTACCCTGAGGTTTCCTCATTCATGGGAAGGCTCTATTCTATCCTATTCTATTCTATTCTATTCTATTCTATTCTATTTTCTTTCCCTTTCCTTTTCCCTTTCCTTTTCCTTTTCCTTTTCCTTTTCCTTTTCCTTTTTCTTTGACAGGCAGAGTTAGACCATGAGAGAGAGACAGAGAGAAAGGTCTTCCTTTGCCATTGGTCCACCCCCCAAATGGCCGCTACAGCTGGTGCACTGTGCTGATCCGAAGCCAGGAGCCAGGTGCTTCCTTCTGGCCTCCCATGTAGGTGCAGGGCCCAAGCACTTGGGCCATCCTCCACTGCCTTCCCGGGCCACAGCAGAGAGCCAGACTGGAAGAGAGGCAACCGGGACAGAACCAGAGCCCCAACCGGGACAGGAACCCAGAGTACTGGTGCCGCAGGTGGATATTTTCTTTTTTGCATTAAACTCTCCTGCCACTAGATCTCCCACATACCCACAGAGGGCAGATGATAACGACTTATTGAATGAACAGAATCTTGAGGTGTCAACTAAATAGAAGACTCATCTTATGAGTCAATACTCACCTTATGGGTATACTGCAATAGAAAATTGAGGCAGGGAATTTTGGTCACACTCAATCTAAGAGTCCTTAAAAATCAAAATAAATAGGAGCTAGTGCTGTGGTGCAGCAGGTTAAAGCTCTGGGCTGAAGCACTGGCATTCCATATGGGCACTGGTTCAAGTCCTGGCTGCTCCTCTTCTGATCCAGCTTTCTGCTATGGCCTGGGAAAGCAGTAGAAGATGGGCCAAGTTTTTGGGCTCTTGCACCCATGGGGGAGACCTGGAAGAAGCTCTTGGCTCCTGGCTTCAGATCAGTGCAGCTCCTGCTGGTACAACTCCAGCCATTGAGGCCATCTGGGGAGTGAACCATTGGATGGAAGACCTCTCTCTCTGTTTCTACCTCTCTCTGTAACTCTGTCTTTCAAATAAATTAAATATTTTTTTAAAAAAGCAAAATAAATAAATAAATAATCCCTTTCACAGCTCAGAAGTGCCCAGCTGCCAATCTCCTGAGTATAAGCTCCCAGAAAATGACAAATCCCCTAAGACTAGAGGTGGGCAAGCACTATCTTGACACTTTCAAAACCATGTGAGGAGAAAAAGCCCCACCCCACTAGAACCCATTTGTCCAGGGTACAGCAGAAGCCTCAGAGGCTGGCCTCACTGCACATTTGCCAACAGGCTAGGCAGGGCACAGAAGGCATGAAGATATTTGTGGCCTCATGGTGCTGGCTCTAGCTGTTGACACACAAAGAATGGGTGATAGCAGGAGCTTGAGCTAGCCCTGCCTCTGCCTGGCCAGCACTTCAGTACGCATGGACCAAATCTGCATCTGGAGTGCCTGCTGAGGCCAGGGGATACACAGGGACCTACAGTCAGAGGAAGTCTGAGGCACTAGCTTCAACATTGGAGAGTTGCCATAGCAACAACACTTTCAGGGGTTGATGTGACAGGGACAGCCCTGGGAAAGTGAGCTAGTCTCCTGACCCCATGTCTTTCCCTTTATGCTCCTCTGACCTACAACATGAATGAGGCTTTGACAGAGGGAGAGTGGGGCATGGGATTTGCAAGGCAGACAGGTGAGCAAGTGAAGCAATCTGACTTCTTACCTGGGACTACTAGAGAAGAGGAGAGATTTGCAGGCTAGAAACAGAGCAGAGACAGCAAAATAATACATCCTGTTGCCCCTTCCCCAAGATGCACAATTGACCTCTTCTTAAATCAGAATTGATGGTAGTAGTGATGTTGGAAGTTGCGAATGAAGGGCCCAATGTGGCTAAATTTCTGTTTGTCTTTCCTGAAAAAGGTATAGCAAATGATATTTACTTAAAACATGCACATAGCTTGAGGCCTGAGAGTTCTTGCAAAATATAAGTACACCTGTGAACTTGAAAGATGCTAACTGTGTGACCCCTCACTGGGGATTTGGAGTTCTGTAATTAGAGCTGGGTTTTGTCACTGGTGGTGCACACTGTTGTCTCTACTAGAGTCCACGGCCACTCTTGTGGCATTTACCCTGGCTGGACATTTCCTCAGATTCCCAGCTGAAAGGCACCAAACATGAATGCCTTTAGCTGAAGAGTGAAATCTATCTGAACTGCAGCAGATTGTGATTGGATACATTTTTATTGTAGAATTACTACCGGAAATCACCTTCATCAAAGCATGCTTTGTTCTGACTTTATCATACATGGTGATGGAGCAAGGACAAAGGCCTTGGATCCATGTTGACCTCCTACATAGCAACAAGCAGGCCCCCATTTTTCTGCCTTGCCAATAAGCTTCACCCTACTTTAACCAGGCCTGTTCTGCCTTGACTTTTGGACATCTTACTATCAGAAGACTCCTGCTGTCTGCCTGAGATCTCTCTCACTCCTCTCAAGCTATCTCCCCATATCTCAGCAGCTCAGCCTCACAGTCCAGCCTCAGCCTGAACCTCTCCCAGTTCACACTGTGATCTCAAGTGACCCTGAAATCTAGCCCAAATGCTCCCTCTTTCTCATCAGCCCAGCATTAGCTCACATTTCCAAGCCCTTTAAGTCCACTTTGTTCTATATAAACCACTGTTCTGTAAGGCAGGGGGTCTTCTCACTGCTGTATGCTCACTGGCAACTCTCTCCCATGCACTCACCCATGCATTGTCCTATATGAGGTCTAGAGCACTCTAGGGAGGGATACAGGAGACACCAAGTCTCTGCAGCTGCATGACGTGTTCATTGGGCTTATAAGCTCAGAATAGGGGAACTCAGGTGTGGCCCACTGGATACAATCTGATAGCACAGTAGTAGGAAAAATGGTAAAATAGTGTTCATTGAGTCATTATATGCTAGACATGGCTAGTAGTGTTTTAAAATATGTTGTCCCATTTCATTTTGCTTAAGCACAAGATACTATTATTATCATCATTTTCCAAGTGAAGAAGAATGGAGATTACCCAAGATGCTATTGCTAAGCAGTGGCAAAGCCAGAATTCAAACCTGGAAGCATTTCTTAATGATGATGCTTACTTTTTGGTTGGGTTTGTCAGAGTCTGGTTGATTATACACACTCTATATACTGTCTACACACTCCAGAAGGTTTTTCTTTTTTCTTTTTTCTTTTTTCTTTTTTTTAAATTTTTTGACAGGCAGAGTGGACAGCGAGAGAGAGACAGAGAGAAAGGTCTTCCTTTTCCATTAACTCACCCTCCAATGGCCGCTGTGGCTGGCGCACCACACTGATCTGAAGCCAGGAACCAGGTGCTTCTCCTGATCTCCCATGCGGGTGCAGGGCCCAAGCACTTGGGCCATCCTCCACTGCACTCCCGGGCCACAGCAGAGAGCTAGACTGGAAGAGGAGCAACCTGGACAGAATCTGGTACCTTGACTGGGATTAGAACCTGGTGTGCCGGCACCACAGGCAGAGCATTAACCTATTGAGCCATGGCACTGGCCCAGAAGGTTTTTCTTTAAAAAAGATTTATTTATCTTATTTGAAAGGCAGAGTTAGAGAGCACTTAGACCATCCTTCACAGCCTTCCCAGGTATATCAGTAGGGAGCTGGACCACAAGTGAAGCAGCTGAGACTCAAACTAAAGCCCATAGGGATGCCAAAGCTGCATGCAATGACTTTACCTTCTATGCTACAGTGCTGGGCCAAGATTAAGACCTTCAAAAGTCCTTATATATGACCTAAGTTACAGAGAGGCAGAGGCAGTGAGTGAGGTCTTCCATCTCCTGGTTCACTCTCATATGAATGGCTAGAGCTGTGCCAATCTGAAACCAGGAGACAGGAGCTTCTTTTGGGTCTCCTACACAAGTGCAGGGGCCCAAGGATTTGGACCATCTTCTGTTGCTTTCCCAGGCCACAGCAGAGAGCTGGATCTGAAGCAGAGCAGCTGGGACTCGAACCAGCACCCAATATGGGATGCTGGCATGGCAGGTAGTAGCTTTACCTGCTAAGCCACAATGCCAGATCCAATTGTTCTTAAATACAGGTTTTTGACTAATTTTGATAAAAATTTCCAGAACTCTGAAGGAAAGAAAAACAAACTTTTTTTAAAAAAGCACTAAGGGGCTGGTGCTGTGGCACAGTGGGTTAATGCTATGGTCTGAAGTGCTGGCATCCCATATGGGTGCCAGTTTGAGACCTGGCTGTTCCCTTCCTAACCAACTCTCTGCTATGTCCTGGGAAAGCAGTAGAAGATGGCCAAGTCCTTGGGACCCTGCACCCGTGTGGGACACCTGGAAGAAGCTCCTGGTTCCTGGCTTCAGATCGGGGCAGCTCTGGCTGTTGCAGCCAATTGGGGAGTAAACCATCGGATGGAAGACCTCTCTCTCTCTCTCTCTGCCTCTCCTCTCTCTGTGTAACTCTGACTTTCAAATAAATAAATAAATCTTTTTTTAAAAAACACTAAAATTCTAAAGGAGAGCAATGAAGAATTAGTTACATAATACTGAATAAATCAAACAAGTTTATGGATTTATGTTTTTATTTAAAATATTGTTGGTTCTGTATTTGGATGTTTCATCTAAGTTCTGGAATATTTCTGTACTTTCTATTATTTATTAAGCTTTGATATACTTTTGTATATAGATCGAGTGTTCACCTTTTCCCTAATTAATTCCTCTAAAATGTTAAACTTTTAGGAAGATTTTTGGTTTCTTATGACATTGTGATTGTGTGAGTTCAGTAAGAATCTGTACTCATGATATCATGTTATAACTGAGAACATTAGCATATCACAAATTAAGCACAGAACACATGGCTTCAAGTGTTCCTAGACTTTCAGTGAGTGAATAGAAGTTGTTACTTCTTAGTAGGCCTCCCAAACATCAAAACATTAGATACTGAAGGTAAAAAAGAAAACACAAGGGGCTGGCACTGCAGCAGAGCAGGTAAAGATGCCACTTGTGATGCCAGCCTCCCATTTGGATACCAGTTCAAGTCCTGTCTGTTCACTTCTGGTCCAGCTCCCTGCTAATGCACCTGGGAAAGCAGTGGAATGTGGTCCAAATCTTGTACCCATGTGGGACACCCAGAAGAAGCTCCTGGCTTCTGGCTTCAGATTGGCACATTGTAACCAATAGGAGAGTGATTTAGCAGTTAGAAGACCTCTCTCTCTCTCTCTCTCTCTCTCTCTCTCTCTCTAAGTCTACCTTTCAAATAAACAAAAATATGTAAAAAAGAAAATATAATTCCTTTTTGGATTGGATTTTTAGCTTGGAGAGATTCTGAATCATAGCTCATTATATATGTTTAATGCAAATAAAAAATAGATTATAATGCACTAGCTTTTTAATTGCAACTTTGTTCATTGTTTTTAGATTTGCTGATTTTAAAAGTTTTATGGGGGGCTGGTGCAATGGCATAGTGGGTAAAGCCATTGCCTACACTGCTAACATCCCATTCAGGCACTGGTTCAAGTCTCAGCAGCTCCACTTTTGATCCAGCTCTCTGCTATGGCCTGGGAAAGCAGTGGAAGATGGCCCCTGTGCTTGGGCCCCTGCACCCAGAGGGGAGAACTGGAAGAAGCTCCAAGGCTCCTGGCTTTGGATTGGCCCACCTCTGGCTGTTACGATTATTTGGGGAGTGAACTAGTGGATGGAAGACTTTCTCTCTGCCTTTGCCTCTATGTAACTCTGCTTTTCAAATAAATAAATAAATCCTTTTTAAAAAAATGTTTTATGGGGCTTATTAGTGTATGATTAATCAACATTTCTAGTTTCCTTATATAATGTCAATTATAGTATAATATTCTGCTATTAGCTTTTAACTCTGTTTATTGTTTAGGATGACAACTCAATTTGTTTTCTTCTTTGGTTTTGTTACATATTTTTCTTTTTTAAAAGATTTATTTATTTATTGGTATGTCTGAGTTACATAGAGAGAGAAAGAGAGTCAGAGAGAGCAAGCGAAGTCTTTCACCCACTGGTTCACTCCCCAGTTGGCTGTAATGGTTGGAGCTGTGCCAATCCAAAGCCAGGAACCAGGAGATTCTTCCAGGTCTCCCATGTGGGTGCAGGGTCCCAAGGACTTGGACCATCTTCTACTGCCTTCCCAGGCCATAGCAAAGACCTGGATCAGAAGTGAAGCAGCCAAAACATGAACCAGTGCCTATATGAGATACCTGCATAGCAGGCAGAATCTTTACCCACTACTCCACAGGCCAGCATTGTTATGCTGGGTCTTAGTCCACCCATACAAGGATGGACTGGGTCCGAGGAAAGGTGAGTGCGCCGCTCACCCATTCCCCAGCCTCCCGATCCCGGAGACAATCAGACGCAGCGGGGAGCCAAGTCTAGCAAGAACTCATTTACTTCCTGAGAAACAGAACCTTTTATAGCACAAAACTGCAGAGTCATTGGGGCAGGGCTAAGGACTAACCAATCACTTAAAAAATCACCTTACGGGGGGATTTCTATAGGACTAGCCATATGTCTATACACTTGTTACCAGTTTTGTTACCTCCCCTGATGTTGCGCAGCCAATCAGCTTCAGTGGTAAACAACTTTGGATTCCGCCCACCTCACCTCCCCTGGGCACCATCATGTAACTAATTTCCCCACATATTCCCCCTTTTTTGTTTTAGCACGCGGTCCCTGTCTTAGGTTGCCCCTGGCCGTCCTTGCCCTTACCCGTCATTGGTAACCCAGGCAGCTTGGCCATGAGCCTTGTCTTAGGTTGGTGCAGGACGCTGGGTGCTTTACCCGTCTTTGGGTGTCGCATGACTTGTAATTATGGGAACGTGGTGAGCTTTCTCCACCGCCTGTCTTAGGTTGTTCCGGTCCATCCGGAATCTTACCCGTCGTTGGCAATGTGGAGAGCACCGGGGACACTTCTCCAGTTCAGGGGATCATAGCCCTCTGTGGCTAGCAGCCTCTAGTAATGAACCTCAACCTGTCTTACCCTTGTTGCCTCTATGTGCTGTTGTATAAACTGTATAAGGCTATTCATTATGCATGGGCCAATAGCAAGGATTAAAAGCAGGGTGAGAAGCAGTCCAAAAAGAGGGAGGAGGTAGGGCAAGAGTCCATTAAGGCCCGTCCAAAGGGTGCTTTCTTGGAGTTCTCTTCGTCTTTTTCAGGTCTTCCTGAAGTGTTTTGATGATCACGTTTGGGTCATCGAATCCCCCGTCACTGGGCTGGGCACTTCAGGACCACAGCGAAGAGTAGCATCATCACCTGCCTCTGGATCTCTGTCCGTTTCTGGAAGAGGAAAGACAAGGGGATCTCCCTCAGGGGCAAACCGCTCCCTGGGTGGGTTGTTCTGTTTTTGAGCATCTTCCTGCATAGAGGAAACAGGCAGAAACTTAAGGTTTCTGGCTGGAAGCCAGATTGGGGCTGTCTCCCCTACGGGGAAGACGCATCCAAATCCTCTGCCCATGGTGATTAAGGGGTCTGGTCCCCTCCATTGTTGTGTTAGAGGGTCCTTCCATTTAACCTGAACCTGGGGCCTGGGGTTTAATTGGCCCCAGTGTCTTTGGAATTTTGATTCAGTTGACCCCTTGGAAAAATTAAAAATATTGATAGTGAACAAAGCCATTTGTAATTGGATATGGGGGCTAATTCCCCCTTTTTGTTTTAAGAGTTGTTCTTTTAGGCATTGATGATTTCGTTCTACAATTGCCTGGCCCTGAGGGTTGTAAGGTATTCCTGTGATGTGTTTGATATGCCATCTGCTAAAAAAGTCCGACATTGCTTTGCTAATAAAGCAAGGTCCATTATCCGTTTTAACCTGTGCTGGCAGGCCTAGAGTGGCAAAGCATTGAAGGAAATGTGATTGTGAATGTTTAGCCTTTTCTCCTGTATGTGCTGTGGCCCAACAAGCTCCTGAATAAGTATCGATGGAAACAAAAACATATTTAAGCTTACCAAAGGCTGAAAAATGGGTGACATCAGTTTGCCAGAGAGTGTTGGGTTTGAGGCCTCTAGGATTTACTCCCTGTGTCTGTAATGGGGGCACCTTCAGGAAGGGTTGACACGTTTTGCAAGTGTGGATGATTTTTTTGAGGTCCCATACAGGGACTTGGGGGAACCTGTATTGTAGGCCCCTCCAATTGATATGGGTTAAGTCATGTAATTGAGTGGCTTCCTGTAAAGTTAATGCTTGTGGGCCGGTGGCTAGTTGATCAGCCCAATTATTTCCGACAGACAGAAACCCAGGGAGCTTTGAGTGTCCCCTCAAGTGCTGGACATGAATGGGAGCCCCCCGTCCCTCTAATAAACCTTTGAGGGTAACCATGAGGGGGGAAATAGGGTTACCGTCCAGTCTAATATGTGCTTGGGGGACATGAGGCAGAAGGTTAACCATATACAGGCTATCAGAATATAAGTTAAAGGGCCCTTGAATGTCCTGAAGAACCATAATTACAGCAAGCATTTCTTTATATTGTGCTGACCCTTGGCAGGGTTGGAACCTTTGGTGGCTTGGGGTTTCCTGTTGACCCTCAAAGGCTGCATAGGCAGAGCCTGCTTGACCCCCATCGGTGAAAACATGAGGCGCATGGAGGATGGGTTTGGAAGAGAATAAAGAAAGCATTTTTAAGGGAAGTCGCCATAGCATGACGGTCCATTTGGATGGCCCATAATGGCAATCGATGTGTCCCAAAAACCCCTCGAGGGAAAGGGCAAGATGGGCATTTGCCCTGGTAAGCCATTCAACGTCTGACATCCGAAAGGGGAAAACAATGGAATGGGGGTCAGAGCCATAATGCCTCTGGGCCTGAGTTCTGCCCTTGATTATAGAATCAGCAAGCTGATCAGCCTGAGAGTATACCCAAGGTGTGCCCCCCAAGGGGGTGTGAATCCACTCCATTGGTTCCCCTTCCTGAATCAGGACTGCAGAAATCAGGGTAATCCCTGCAAACAGCCACAGAGAGAAGGGCTTATTGGCAGAATACCTTTTTAAAGAAACTTTGTCTAGGGCTTCTTGAAACTGTAGAAATATCACCCGATGACTATCTGTAAAGGTAATATTATCTTGTGGCGTTTTATTTTTTAGCAGTGTGAACAAGGGCACAAGACTATCCTTGGGGATGGGTACCCAGGGCAGTAGCCAATTAATTTCCCCTAAAAGACTTTGAAGTTGAGTTAGGGTCATGGTGGTTGGGATATCCAACAGAGGTTTAAGGGGACTGACTTGGGTTAGAGTTAAATGGGAACCAAGCACCTTAAAAGGGGGTACCCTCTGAATCTTACTAGGAGCCACCGTAAATCCTCCCTCTGTGAGTGTTGTAAGGACCTGAGTTAAAAGGCCCTCCAGGAGGGCAGGATCTTTGTGTCCAAGGATGATGTCATCCATATAGACATAGGCCAGGGAAACATCTGAACTTAATATGGGCTCCAAAAGTGTGGCCAGGTACTGTTGGCAGAACGCTGGACTATTAGCCATCCCTTGTGGTAATACTGTCCACTCATACCGTTGATCGGGTCGAGAAAAATTAAGGGAAGGGATGGAAAAGGCAAATTTTTCACAGTCATCCGGGTGCAATGGGATAGAAAAGAAACAATCCTTAATATCTATTACAGCCAGGGTATACTCTGAGGGTATGGCGGGGGTCCAGGGCATGCCTCTCAAGGGGGTGCCCACCAATTCCATCCTTTCATTTATTTTACGAAGGTCCTGAAGCATGCGCCAGGCCCCAGATGCCTTTTGGATAACAAACACTGGTGTGTTCCAGGGGCTTGTGGAAGGGCGTAAGTGTCCAAGGGTCATTTGTTCCTCCACCAGAAAGCAGAGCGCCACGAGTTTAGGTTGCGTTAATGGCCACTGCTCCACCCAGACGGGACTTCCCGGCCTCCACCTGATAGGTGGCACCCGGGGGGCAGTGGCCTTTAGGATTGGGGGTATACTCGAGTGGGTTCCTTGGGTTCCTTACAATTGGTGAGACAATCCTTTTGCTTGACCCCTTCCATGCCCCAGTCGTGGCCCTGAGCCTCTCCTTCCTCCGGAATACCCTCATAAAAGCTCTGGTGATCTGTGGTAACCACAGCATCCATTTGCCCTAGCATATCCTGTCCCAATAAATTAACTGTGAGGTTTTTCGCTACCAGGGGCCATATTTTTCCCTGTTCTCCATCAGGACTGACCCATTTCATGAGGGCAACTGTTTCCTTAGATCGAGAATTGCCCCCCACTCCTAATATTGATGGCCCATCTGCTAGCTCCCAGGTGGGTGGCACCTCCTCTTCCCGGAGTACCGTCCTATCCGCCCCAGTGTCGATTAGGCAGTGAAACCTTTTTCCACCTATGACAACACTCATTTTGGGATGGAGCCCCTCCATAAGGGGGGCAGTCCAGTGGGCTTGGATTGTTCTAGTACGGGTTACCCCCGGTTTCCCCTTGGATGGGGTTCCTCCTTGAGTTAACGGGGCTGGAGGATGCCCCCCCTCTAGTTTAAAGGCTTCCCTTCTATATCAAATTTGGACCTGCAATCCTTTTTCCAATGATATCCCTTCCTGCACCTAGGGCAGGGGGTATGGGGCAGCTTTGACCCTCCCAGTCTATTAGTCAGGGAGGCTTGAGGGCACTCCCGTTTAAAATGCCCCTCTTGCCCACACTTGAAGCAGGCTCCCTGAGTGGCCTGCCCGAGTGACTTGGAACTTTGGGTGGCCAGAGCCTGAGTAATAGCCTCTGTCATTGCCAATGTCTGGGCTGAGAGGGCCTGGGTCATGGCCGTCGTCTGAGCCTGTAGGGTCATGGCCAGGGATTGATTTTGATGCTGTTGCGTACCTACATCCTGTGAGGCCACTATCCATCGACTTATCGACACTTCCCTTAGGCCAGCACAGGCTGTCCTATGATCAGCATTCATTCCTTCCCAGACGAGCATCTTAACAAACTGATCCCGAAGGTCCCCAGCTGGCAACTTACGATGGAGACTGTGTTCGACCCTAGCTACAAAATCTGGCAATGACTCTCCTGGCTTTTGTCGCACCCCCGCGATGGGAGATTCAGTGGGCCCCTCATCCAGCTTGTACCAAGCATTAAGTCCTGCCTGCCTCACTTGTTCACGGTACGGAGCAGGTAGCGCAGCTTGCTGGATCCCCGTAGAGAATCCTTCCCCCGTCCCAGCCAGCATAGTGTATGTAATAGGGATAGCTGCCTGGGCTGCTCGGTTAGCTTCGGCTCTCACCCGGCACTCCTCCTTAAAGAAGGCACACCACTTTATGAACTGTGAACTCGTGAGGACTGCTTTGGCCACGTCCAACCAGTCCTTGGGGACGCATGGATGATAGGCTATATCTTGTAGTAATGTTTGGGCCCAGGGGGAGTTTGGGCCATCCTCTGCTACTGCCTTGCGGAGTTCTTTGAGGTCCTTGGCCTCCCACAGGTACCATTCCAAGGGCCTATTAGCCCCCGGAGCTAAATTAACAGGGTAGGCCTGAGGCGGCAAGTTCCCAGGCCCAGAGTTCAATTCCTTACACTGTTTTATGTCCACCAGACAAGCTTTCGCATAGGTTACCTCCCCAAGCCCCTGTCTTTCAGTGGAGGGCTGGTCATTGGGGTTTAGGTCACACAGGTCCCTCTGTGGGGCCACATAGAACGACGCTCCCTCCTTGCTCCCAAGCGCATATGGCGGGGGCCTGGACTCCTCCGAAATGTAGGCGGGGGGAGGAAATTTTACTTTTGTCCTAACCTCCACTGTCTGTGTCTCCTCATCTTTCCTACTGTCGATATCATCCTCTGTCTCTTCTATATCCCAGACTGCCTTAAAAATAGAATTACCCATAATAAGGGTTTCACTCACCCTGAGAGACCGCTTGGCCTCGGCCGAAAAGTAACTGCTCGTGCCCCACGTTGGGCGCCAGATGCTGGGTCTTAGTCCACCCGTACAAGGATGGACTGGGTCCGAGGAAAGGTGAGTGCGCCGCTCGCCCATTCCCCAGCCTCCCAATCCCAGAGACAATCAGATGCAGCGGGGAGCCAAGTCTAGCAAGAACTCATTTACTTCCTGAGAAACAGAACCTTTTATAGCACAAAACTGCAGAGTCATTGGGGCAGGGCTAAGGACTAACCAATCACTTAAAAAATCACCTTACGGGGGGATTTCTATAGGACTAGCCATATGTCTATACACTTGTTACCAGTTTTGTTACCTCCCCTGATGTTGCGCAGCCAATCAGCTTCAGTGGTAAACAACTTTGGATTCCGCCCACCTCACCTCCCCTGGGCACCATCATGTAACTAATTTCCCCACATTGTTATATATTTTTCTTTTGAGCTTTGTGCCTCTTGCCTGGCAGAATTTTTCAGAAGTATAATTCCCAGCAAAATACTCCTGGCCTGGCACTTTGAGATCGTGAATTCTGGCTACATAACAGATATAGCTAAGTTTATTAATGGGCTGTAAGTAAAGTTAGCCTGAAGACCACTCCTTCTAAACCCTCATTGTTGCTCAAAGTTGGCTAAAAATGTGCTCACACTGACCCCTTCTCATCAAATGTTTCTCTCTTACATGGGTCTGGATCAAAAACCAGGTCAAATAAAACCTGGAAAAATTGGAGCATGATCAGCCGCATTTTCAGAAATGGATTTTGTTCACAAGGAGGAAACAAAAATCAAGATGCAATGAGTCATTAGTGTCAATCCTAAATCAGATTCAATGAAGCAGAAAGGGTTTTTTAATGAATGTATTAATGAATTATTGTTTGATAGTAACTATAACAGAACATTCTGTCAGAATTATATCCTCTAGAGAGGGCTCCCATTTTGAAGGAGAGATGCTAACTTGATGTGATACTTAGTGTTCTCATACCTAATGCTAGAAATTTTGCACAGCACCCACAGTGAACTTCTGAGGAAGTTCTTTGACATTGTTGTTCCTGAGAAGCTGGGATTAAGATGCAAAGTACTAATTCAAACTTTGGAAAAATAAAATTACTGATGCTGTAAGATTGATCTGGGCATTGCCACGTGAGGCTGGCTGATATGTCTCAGAATAACAGTCACTTGTGTACTGCAGGACACAGAGTAGCTCACTTTTGGCCAACCCAGCACAATACATACAACTCACTGTGTGTGCTTCCACTCCTGAAGCAAAGGTTACTGGCTCATTTTGGGCTATTTGGAAGATATTAAGACATACTATTTGATAACCAAAATGTTACTCTGAAGCTATAATTTTTTTTGACAAGCAGAGTTAGACAGTGAGAGAGAGACAGAGAGAAAGGTCTTCTTTCCGTTGGTTCATCCCCCAAACGGCTGCCACGGTAGGCACACTGCACGCATCCGAAGCCAGGAGCCAGGTGCTTCCTTTTTGCCTCCCATGTGGGTGCAGGACACAAGCACTTGGGCCATCCTCCACTGCCTTCCCAGGCCACAGCAGAGCTGGACTGGAAGAGGAGCAACCAGGACAGAACCAGTGCCCCAACCAGGACTAGAACCCTGAGTGCCAGTGTTGCAGTAGGAGGATTAGCCCAGTGAGCCATGGCTCCGGCCTGAAGCTATAATGTTTAATCCAGTCACCTTGCCATGAGACCCCTCTGGGACACATATATGTGAATAATTTTATGATATTGAACAGGCTGGATCTGACCAATGTCCCTTTAGCAGAGGGGGGAACACCCATTCCATGTCATGGAAAGCCCATGGGTCTGACCTTGCTAAGGCAACTGCAAATGGGACTTGAAACTCAATAAACCTGTAGCAGGCTAAATCTTTTTTTAAAAAGATTTATTTATTTACTTATTTATTTGAGAAGCAGAGAGAGAGAGAGAGAGAGAGAGAGAGAGAGAGATATCGTCCATCCGTTGTTTCACTCCCCAAATGGCCACAATGGCCAGAGCTGGGCCAATCCAAATCAGGAGCCAGGAACTTCTTCCAGGTGTCCTGAGCAGGTACAGGGCCCCAGAACTTGGGCATCTTCTACTGATTTCCCAGGCCATAGTAGGGAGCTGAATTGGAAGTGGAGCAGCTGCAACATGAACCAGTGCCCATATGGGATGTTAGCACTGTAGGTAGTGGCTTTACCTGCTATGCCACAGTGCCAGCATCCCATATGGGCACTGGTTCAAGTCCTAGCTGCTCCACTTCTAATCCACTCTCTGCCATTGCCTGGGAGAAGAGTGGAAGATGGCCCAAGCACATGGGTTCCTACGCCTGTGTGAGAGACCTGGAAGAAGCTCCAAGGCTCCTGGCTTTGAACCGGCTCAGCTTCTACCATTGAAGCCATCTGGACAGAGAACCAGCAGATGGAAGACTTCTCTCTGCCTCTGCCTCTCTGTAACTCTTCTTTTCAAATAAATAAATAAATCTTAAAAAAAAAAGCTGCCCAGAAACTGGTTGTGCAATCCTTATAATGCAGAGAATCTCTACAGCTAAACCCGAGACTAGAAACTTTATCTGAAGCAATGACTACAGGGGCTGGTGTTGTAGTGTACCAGGTACAACTGCCAACTACTACTCAGCATCCCATATGGGTGCTGGTTTCAGTCACAGCTGCTCCACTTCTGATCCAGCTATCTGCTAATGGCCTTGCAAAAGCAGCAGGAGGTGACTCAAGTACCTGTTCCCCTACCACTCGTGGAACACCCTGAAGAAGCTCCTAGCTTTGTCATGATCAATCCCTGGCTTATGCAACCATCTGAGAATGAACCAGCAATGGAAAATCTCTCTCTTTCTCTGTTAACTTGACTATTAAGTAAATAAATAACTAATAAAAGAAATACCTAAAACTTTGTCTCCTTTCATTCTTACAATACCCCAGTCAGACAGCCATTGTTCCTTTTCCCTGAGGTTTGAGGAATAACAAGAAATAGGGGCAATTGAGACAAAACTTCCATAATACAAAATCAGGGCTCAGCCTCTTGTCTGTGTCTCTTAGCCCAAAGCATTCTTGCCTGTATGGTATCGAAAAAATTTGGGACCAATGCTGTGGCATGGTAGGCTAAGCCTCTACCTGCAGTGCCAGTATCTCATAAGGATGGTTCTAGTCCCAGCTGCTCCACTTTTGATCCAGCTCCCTGCTAATGGCTTTGGAAAGCAACAGAAGATGGCCCATGTCTTTAGGCCTCTGCATCCATGTGGAAAGAATCTCCTGGCACCTGGCTTCAGATCAGCTCAGCTCTGTCCATTGTGGCCATTTGGGGAGTGAACCAACAGATGGAAGACCTCTCTCTCTCTCTCTCTCTCTCCCTTCTTGTCTGTAAACTCTGCCTATGAAGTAAATAAATAAATCTTTTTTTTTAAAAAAGGGAGTGATACAGCTGGCTTGACAAGCTAGTAATCACTGGACAAAAGAAGTCATTTGTTTCTGCAATAGATAAAACCCTGTTAGCCAAACTTGTCTGGAAAGGATTATTTAGGGGAGTTTCAGATCCAGGTAAGAAAAATCCAAGTCTGGGAAGTAAATAACTACCATTTACATGTAAACCCCAGGCCAACTGAAGCCCACCTGGACATCATAAAAATTCCCTAATGAACATGTCATTGCCAACAATAAAAGGAAGATCACAAGCACCACTGAACAATCGGGAACTTGGCCAAAGCTCAACAATCACCTGTCAGCCCCAACTTTAATCTATAAAAAACTTTACTTCTAACTTCTTGGGAAGCCCTGAAATTAAGCAAAAGTTCTCATCTTACTTTGGACTTTGCCATAAATACCTCAATCTACCACCACTCAATGTCAGTGACTGGCTTACTGTGTGTTGTGCAAGCACATATAGGTTAGGGGGTTCTTTTTTTGTTTCTGGTTTAAAGATTTATTTATTTGAGACTCAGAGCTACACAGAGAGAGGAGAGGCAGAGAGAGAGAAAGGTCTTCCATCTGCTGGTTCACTCTAATTGTCTGCAATGGCTGAAGCTGCACTGATCTGAAACCAGGAGCTTCTTCTAGGTCTCACATGTGGGTGCAGAGACCCAAGGACCTAGGCCATTTTACACTGCTTTCCCAGGCCAAAGCAGAGAGCTGGATCAAAAGTGGAGCATCTGGGACTCAAAGTGGTACCCATATAGTATGCCAGCACTGCAGGCAGTGATTTTACCCACTATGCCATGGGGCAGGTCCTGGTTAGGGGGTTCTATAACAACATTGCTAATGAGTTTGGGGGAATTGTTGTGCAATAGGAGCAGCAATGGGACTTGAACTCAGGCATGCTGATATAGAATGTAGGCATCTCAAGCAGTGCTCCAATCACTATGCTGAATACCATTCCCTTAGTTTGTTAAATTAGCTTCCATTTGAATGCCAGAGACTGAGAAGACAGCAGAGATCATCCATCTGATGGTTCACTCCCAAAATGCCCAGAATATCTGGGGCTGAGTGAGGCCAAAGCCAGGAGCTAAGAACTCATTCCAGGTCTCCTTCATGGCTGGCATGGATCTGAGTAGTTTAGCTTCCAAGGGTGCCCATTAGAAAGATGATGAACTTAGGAGAAGAGCCAGGACTCTGTCCTAGACACTCTTGTAGCTGATGTGGGTGTCCCAAATGACAGCTTAATTGTTGTGCCAAATTCCAGCCCAGCTAACTTTGTTGAGATATTTTCCCTCACGAGTCTCTGTCTTTACTTAGAAGAGGGAAAACTGGCTCGGCGCCATGGCTCAATAGGCTAATCCTCCATCTGCTGGTGCTGGCATCCCAGGTTCTAGTCTTAGTCAGGGTGCCAGATTCTGTCCAGGTTGCTTTTCTTCCAGTCCAGCTCTCTGCTGTGGCCCGGGAGTGCAGTGGAGGATGGCCCAGGTCCTTGAAGGTTTGCTTTTAATAAATTCAGGAAAGTAAGAAGATAACAGATTGTGGTTTGGGTACAAATAATATATCTAAACTGAACATAATGTGAGTTTTAACACCTCTGCTTTCAAAGACATTTACAGCTACTTTGAAGTTGTGTAGAAGAGAATGATATAGAATTAATGAAAGCATGACTGCAGGAGGTCAGATTTTTCTTTTCACCTCAGGCTCCAATGCAGGACCATCAATCCTTTCTGCAATGTTCTGATACATTATGTATATTTTCACACTATTTTTGTCTGCCACTCTCTGAATCTATGTTGGGATTTCTTCCCCAAGCCCTCTTGAATCTGTAGAAATATCACACATTGATGTAGCTCCATCCCATTAAAACACTCAATAATGGATACATGACTCTTCCTTAAACTTTATATGAAGAAACACAGAATAACTCACCTGGAAGCATTTCAGAAAATGAGATAACCATTCAGGGAAAAAGCATTTGGCATGGTAGTGAAAAGACCCACATTCCATGTTATGGTACCTGGGCTCAAGTCCCAGTACTGATTCTGATCCAGCTTCCTGTTCATACAAAAGCAGGTGAGCAGCAAGCTCAATAGTTATCTCTCTGTAACCAGCATGGTGGATTCAGAATAAGATTCTGGCTTCTGACTGACCTGGCCAGTCCCAGCAGATGCAAAGTCAATCTCTCTCTCTCTCTCTCTCTCTCTCTATATATATATATATATATATATGTGTGTGTGTGTGTGTGTGTGTGAGTGAGTGTGTGTCTGTCTGTCTCTTAATCTGTATCTCTGCCTTTCAAATGAATTTTTTTAAAGATTTGTTTATTTGAAATGGAGAGTTACAGAAAAGATGCAGAGAGAGTTTGAGAGAGAGGTCTTCCATCCACTGGTTCACTTCCCAGATGACTGCAACAGCTGGAGCCACACCAATCTGAAGCCAGAAGCCAGAACCTATTCCAGGTCTCCCACATGGTTGCAGGGACCTAAGGACTTGGGCCATGTTCTACTGCCTTCCCAGGCCATAGCAGAGAACTGGATCGAAACTGGAGCAGCCAGAACACAAACTGATGCCTATACTGGATGCCAGCACTGCAAGCGGTGGCTTTACCAGTAACACTATGCCACAGTGCTGCCCCATGAAATGTTTTCTAAAAATGAGAAACATCATGGACAAGAAAAATATTTTTTCCTAAGCCACCAGGGTCATGTTCAGCATCTTTACCTACATGTGGAAACTGCCCAAGTCTTCCAGAAGCTGCAACCATATCTTAGCTGAGTCTTGAGGGGAAAATGCTCTTGTTTCCCTGTAGGTGCTGTGCATACATCACTGGTAGTAGCAAGTCTGTGCTTGGCTCCTCCAGGGTGAGTTTTGGTGCAAAGCTCACTGTTTAGCGGTGGCTTGCTGCCCCCTGCTGGCCCTCTGGTGGAACTAATAAAATGGCAGAGACTGATAAATTGTCTACAAACTTTAAAGACCCTACATAATGATGAATAGCAAAGTTAAAGTGCTCACAACTGGGCAGAGAAATACAAGGGTTCATCAAACAGTTAATAGGAAATTGACCCAAATTACTTTTTTATTTGAAGGACCCAAAGCTGGCGGGGTCCTGGGTAGCACCCTGGGGACCCAGAAATTCAGACTCCAGGACACCGGCGATGCAAACACAAGAGGCGGCTTATTTACGATTTGCGCAAAACGGACCCCTCCCTCCTGAGAGAGTGAGGTACTGGATGAGGGTTACAGGCATATTTAAAGGCAAAAACCACAAAATTATCTTAAGCAAGTGAATACAAAGGGGAATGGGGTTTATGTTTACAGCGATTTCACTTATCTTAGTATACAGCAGTTTTACTTATCTTAGTACACATCAGTTTTACTTATCTTAACCATTGCACAAGGGGGGTTTCCAAACTGGTATTCCCTGTTATCTGCTAAGTTGCAGTTTCCCAGAAACTGACCTTTCTTGAAACTTTCTAACTGACCTTTCTTGAAACTTCCTTGTTTTTCAGCAGGTTAGGCTCTGGTAAATTTTCACAATTTTTACAAGTACAAGTCCTTCATATTTTTGTGAAAAAGCATTGCAATCTATGCTTATAAGAAATCTTCAAAAAGTTCATAAAATGTGTAATATTCATGGATTTCAAAGACATCTGACACAAAAATAAATTTATCTCTTAATTTCAAAAAATAAATAAATAAATAAAATGCTCACAACTTCCCATTTTATAAAGCTATAGGAATGGAGAGACTGAGCCTCCTCTAGCCTCTGCTTCAACTGTATCCCATTACGCTTTTATGTGCATTTCACTTCCAATCATTTCACAATGTTTGCTAATGACCCTTATGATTTGTTTCTGTAGTTCCTAGGAGTGTGTTCTTATTTTCCACATATTTGTGCACTTCTCAAATGTTCTTCTGTTACTGATATTCCAGGTGAATCTATTGTGGTCATAGGATGTCCTTTTTTATTTTTAGTCTTTTAATTTTCTTTAGGTTCTTTTGTGATCTAGCAAAAGGTCCTCTGCAGACAATGTTCTGTGAGCACTTGAACAGAATGTGTATTCTTTTGTTCAAGTACATCGTCAAGTTGCTTTATGCTTTCCAATATATTGCAAACCTGTTCTGTTCATTATTAAAAGTGACATATTTATGTCTCCTAATATTAATTTTTTAAGAATTATTATATCTAATGCTGAACAAGAGAGAGAGAGAGAGAGACCTTCTTCTGCTGATTTTCTTTCAAAATTGCTACAAAGCTGGCCAGGGTTATGGCGTAGTAGGTAAAGCCATTGCCTGCAGTGCCAGCATCTCATATGGGTCCCGGTTTGAGTCCTGGCTGTTTCACTTCTGATCCAGCTCTCTGCTATGGCCTGGGAAAGCAGTGGAAGATGGCCCAAGTCCTTGGGCTCCTGCACCCAACTCCAGCCATTTTGGCAATCTGGGGAGTGAACCAGTGGATGGATGACCTCTCTCTCTCTCTGACTCTCTGTAACTCTGTCTTTCACATAAATAAATAAATCTTTTAAAAAGGTGAGCTAGCCAGGAGCTGGATCACTAGAACTGCCAGGACTAGAACAATGCCCCAACTGGTGGCTTTACTCTCTATGCCACAGTGCCCCTTCCTCACACTACTCTTGACCAGTCTTTTCTCTTTGATTGTTGCTGTCCCATCCCGTGGGACATCAACTAGGGCCAAGTACCTAGAATGGGGAATGAAAGGGACAGGAGACACAAAGATGACAGCAAGACAACATGGCTGTTCAAGCTGTGTCTTTATTTTTTTAACCACTCACTTATATATCGTGAAGGCAGGATGTTGGATGGGGGGAGGAGGGTAGTTTACCTTGCAGCTGCAATGCCTGTGCAAGCAGAGGGAGGTCACAAGGTTATCTTGCAACTGCAATGCTTGTGAGGTGGGGGAATGGTCATAAACACTTAAGACACAGGGTGGCGTTATCAGTACTTTCCAGCCTGGGCTGCTTAGTTCTACTTCAGTAGTTTACCGCTAAGAGGCCACATGTTGCTCAGTCCCCGACATGTTGTCATTTTCTTTCATTTATCTTGGGCTTCTTTGTTAGATACATGCATATCTAGAATTAAAATCTTATCCAGGTTGACTGACATTTTTATTACTTTAAAATGTCAGTTATCTGTAGTACCTTTATTTTAGAGTTTATTCTCTTATTAGAATGGTCAGCAAGTATATGCATCTCTTTTATAATTACCTTACATTGCATATCCACATTTCATGCCTCTACACCCATGTTGGATACTCAGAAGGAACTCTTGTTCCTAACTTAGGATTTGCTCAGCTATGGCCATTGTGGCCATTTGAGGAAGACATTTCTCTCTGTCTCTCCCTTTCTCTATAACTCTACAGATGGCCTGAGTGGAGGCTTCTTGGTAAGAGTTCAGTTGTTCACAGTCGATGGTTACATGTTTTCTCATGAGCTGTCAGTGATGTCTGCCTTCTGTCATTGCCTTTCAGTAGGCTCCTGAAACTTCCATGCAAACACCATTATTCATAGGTCACTCAAAACACCAGCAGCCAGTGAGTGTCAGCCAAAATATGAAAATTTTAACTAAGGTTAAAATTATGTTCTGTGTATTAAGTACAATGAATCAGAATCAGCCTTTTGAGTTTTCTTTTATAGGAAAATTGTTCAAAATCATAGCTTTAAGGAGCTGGCACTGAGTCATAGCTGGTAAAACCACTGCCTGCAGTGCCATTATCTCATATGGGCACTGGTTTGAGTCTCAACTGCTCCACTTCTGACCCAGCTCTGCTGTGGCCTGGGAAGTCAGTAGAAGATGGTCCAAGTGCTTGGGCCCCTGCACCCATGGGGGAGACCCCGAAGAAGCTCCTGGCTCCAGGCTTTGGATTGGCCCTGTGCCAGCAGTTGTGACAATTTGGGGGAGGTGAACCAGCCAATTGAAGACCTCTCTCTCTCTTTGCCTCTGCCTTTTTGTAACTCTTCCTTTCAATAAAGAAATAAATACATCTTTTTAAAAAAATGTTGCTGCTGGACACTCCCAAAACTGCCTGGAGGAATTGCTACAGCAACTTCAAATGGGTTCATTTGCCTGAGACATAGCAAGTCATTCACTGACTCTGGGGTAGTGAAAAAAAAATTTATAGCTCTAGTTATACACTATCTCAGTTTCTTAAGACATCCACATATTGCTGTTAAGTATAAACTGGGTAAAGCAAATGGCATAAATTTTTTTTTGACAGGCAGAGTGGACAATGAGAGAGAGACAGAGAGAAAGGTTTACCTTTGCCATTGGTTCACCCTCCAATGGCTGCCGCGGTGGGCGTGCTGCGGCCGGTGCACCACGCGGACCCCAAGGCAGGAGCCAGGTGCTTATCCTGGTCTCCCATGGGGTGCAGGGCCCAAGCACTTGAGCCATCCTCCACTGCACTCCCGGGCCATAGCAGAGAGCTGGCCTGGAAGAGGGGCAACCGGGACAGAATCCGGTGCCCCGACCGGGACTAGAACCTGGTGTGCCGGCGCCACTAGGCGAAGGGTTAGCCTGTTGAGCCAAGGTGCCTGCCCATAAATGTTTCTAAATATAAACTTAAGTGCTCTTTTTGTTTGTTTGTTTGCTGATAGATCAGGGTTTCTCTCATTTGTCAGTTTAAAATGGCTAATCAGAATAAAAAATGAAAAGGACTCTGTGAAGAGGCTGGGGTCTCCCCTCTTTTCCTGCTGGACCAGGAACAGTAAGATCCTCCTTCTTCTACATATCCCTCTGTCATTTTCCCATCCCAGGATAGATATATATTTCTTTCATATTTATACACACACTTGGTAACGCAGAAGAGGAAAAAATGGAATCTATAACAATAATAAAGAAATTGTTTCTGGTTTAAAAATGATCTGGTTTCTGCCAAGGCAAGCAATTGCACAAATGTTCACTGAGTCAGGTCCAGGGATTAGGGAAAGGAAGGTCTTAAAAGGTAAAAGGGGGGAGCTGCTACCCCAGCCTCAGGGCCCCAACTCTCCAACTCCCTAACTCTGTTGCATTTTATAAAACACTCATCCTCTGGGAATCGGGGTTTTAAAAAACATCCATGCAGGGGAGGGGAGCCCCTCAAGGGAAGGAAGGTGGCCACCCGGGGCCCTTTGGTATAGACACAGTGATGGCAGAAGGGGAGGTGCTGACAGTTCACACCATATCTCAGGTGGTACCGCCCGCTCAGGACAGTTTGACTCCTCCCCTTGTGGGGCCAGGGGAGGCTGAGCCGATGCTCTTGGGTTGCTGTTGGATTTTCTGTGGGTGGTATTGAGCTGTACTTCATTTTAGGCATCAATAGTGGCTACAAGGCCACTTCCTCTATCGCAGAGACACCAGGTGGGGATTTTTGGCTGCTGTAAGATGTTGAATGGCCCAGATATGGACCTGGTTCAGAGGACCCTAGTCCCCGGCCCCTTAGCCTTTCTGGCTTCCCCAAATGGGGGACAGCTGGGCATCCAAGTGGAGTCTTGCTCAGTGGTGATCTCTTTGGATCAGCTGAGGAGGAACTCCTACGAGGGCATGGCCTGAGCCAGGTGTTGATTGAATGCCTGAGTC
The DNA here is from genome assembly GCF_033115175.1 of Lepus europaeus. Taxonomy (NCBI): domain Eukaryota; kingdom Metazoa; phylum Chordata; class Mammalia; order Lagomorpha; family Leporidae; genus Lepus; species Lepus europaeus. Next base: position 60,468,334 of record NC_084847.1, on the reverse strand, counting down.
TCCCAAGCCTAGTTTTCCTCATGGACTAGGATGTGGGTGACTGGTAAAGCAGCTTCTCTCATCCCTGGAGGGAGGCCACAATGTGGCACCACAGATTGTCATAATGGACTGATGAGGGCTCTAGTGTTGGACCTGTTGGCACCAAATGTGGATGCCTCTCGGCTTCTTGTTGCTGGGCCAGGCAGGCTGACAGGAAAGGAGAGGTATAGCTGAAAGCTGGGTCTGGCTCTGGCCCTGCTTGTACTAAATCGAAATCAGGACTGTCCAAAGAAGTGAGCCGCCTGTCATAAGACAGGCTGCCATTGCATGTCTGGTTGGCCAGGTTCTTACAGGAGGTGGAAGTGGTGCCCTCTCAATGCATGGACTGCAACTGGTCCAGCACAAAACCTGTTCTCTGGGATGACTTGAGGCTGGAGGAACGAGAGCCACTGGAAAGTGGATCGAAGTGAAAGCTTTTGCCAAAGGTGGGAGAACAGAAGCTGTCTGGTTCCAAGCTGGGCTCTGAGTGGTAACTGGGATGACGGCTGCTCTCTGCAGTTGACGTTGGCTTCCTCAAACTGTCCCCATGACTAACTTGGTACTGGAGGAATGAGGCAGGGCAGCTGATGTACTGCTGCTACTATAACCTGGCCGACACTTGTACATGGTTGGTGTGTGTGTGTGTGTGTGGGGGGCTGTCTTTGCCCAAAAGGCTGCTATCTCCATTAGTAGCCAGGCTAGGGTGTGTTCGCTGTCCCATGCAGCTGCTCAGGTCTGGCATAGGAGGCTGGGATTTGGCATTTGCACACTGGCTCTCTGTTGTTTCCAAGCTTCCCTTAGACTTAGTTCTCCTGAGCTCTCCCTGGATGCCATCATCCATGATCTTCACAGTAATCTGACACTTCTGGCTGAAGGAAGGGAGGTCTGATTACAATTGTCTTCTCTTATTTGGTCTTCCCAAATATCTGGGTGCTGGGGAATTGCAAAGCACATTGTTACAGCAGCCACTGGTGAAGGGGCTCATGCCTCCCCGGAATTTACCCATAACCTGTTCGTTGGCTGTGTGTCCCCAGGCCACCAGCACATGAAACAGTAGTAAATGACAAAATAAATATGCACTCCATGGAAGGCATTTAATTTTGATTATATGGTGTATAAATTAGTAATTTGGCAGAAACAGTCATAATCATATAGAGATGGGCTAACAATTGGATGGTGGAGTAGGGAGGGAGCTTACTGCTCTAGGCCAGGAGAAGATAGTTTTTAAAAAGTGGAAATATAGCTGGCGCCGCAGCTCACTAGGCTAATCCTCCACCTTGCGGCACCGGCACACCGGGTTCTAGTCCTGGTCGGGGCACTGGATTCTGTCCTGGTTGCCCCTCTTCCAGGCCAGCTCTCTGCTGTGGCCAGGGAGTGCAGTGGAGGATGGCCCAAGTGCTTGGGCCCTGCACCCGCATGGGAGACCAGGAGAAGCACCTGGCTCATGCCATCGGATCAGCGCGGTGCACCAGCCACAGCGCACCAGCCACAGCGGCCATTGGAGGTTGAACCAAAGGCAAAGGAAGACCTTTCTCTCTGTCTCTCTCTCACTGTCCACTCTGCCTGTCCAAAAAAAAAAAAAAAAAGTGGAAATAGAGTAGTCTCAGGGAAGAGTTAGGGAAAAAATAAGAGGAAATTCTACTGACATTAGAGGGGCATGGTGGACCCACATGGAGGGTGTGGTGCTCACGGCTCATGACTCGAACAGCTGAGCGCCTATGCACCAGAACTGGAAAGTGAGGTGAGACAAGACCGCAGTAGCCCGAGCCACCGGCAAAAATGTGGCAGGAATCTAGAGGGAATGAGGTTTAAATATCCGAGGGAAAGTGTGCCAGCCAAACTAGAGGAGAGAAAAAAAAAGGGACAGTACAGACACATTTCTCTCTCCAATCACCTCACAAAGGCATGCAAGCTGATAGAGCAGGAGCCATTTTGGACATACATAACATCTGTGCCAGCTTGTGTCTGCACAAGGCAAGCAGCCGAGTGGAGACTCCTGACTCTGGTGGGGAGAAATAAAAGGAAACTAGGAACTCATGACTGTGTGAAACTTCTGAAGCAGGACTGTGAAAAAATAAAAAACTGAGGGTGTGTGGGAAGACTCGTGGTGTGGCTGGGACTTTGAGCACTCTCAGTGGGAGAGGCCACAAGCTTGGGGATTCCTGGTTACCTGATGAGAGACATTTCTGGAGAATCTGAACTTATACTGAGGACTACACAGATCCTTTGTGTGGTTCTTCGGGCAGAGCAGACAAATATTATACCCACTGGGGCTAGTACTCAGGCACTGGTCTCCATTGAGGAGAAGAGCCCAACTGAGCAGAATATACTTCCCTTCTGATTAAAAAAAGGAGAGATAAGACTTAATATGCCAAACTTAGGTGTGTCACCTAAGGCACACCCTTAATCCTGGAGACTGAACAGAGCTCTCTGGCCACACCCACTACAAGCCTCCAGAGATTCAGTGAAAGCAGGAAGTCCATTTATCTAGAGTCATAGTACAAAGATAAAATTCGCCACAGTGGAAAAAAAATTAAAAAGAAATCTTCCTGGTCTGGACAAGTGGTGGCAAATTCTTTCAATTTCTGTTTGTTATGAAAGGTCTTTATTTCACCTTCATTCACAAATGAGAGCTTTGCAGGCTATAATAATCTGGAATGACAGTTTTGTTTTTAAGACTTGGGCTAGATTTTGCCATTTTCTCTTAGCCTGCAGGGTTTCTGATGAGAAGTCTGCTGTGAGTCTAATTGGAGATCCTTTGAAAGTAATCTGGCATTTTTCTTACACATTTTAGAATCTTGTCTTTTTCTTTCACTGTGGCAGTTTGATTACAATGTGTCATGGCAAGGATGTTTTCTGGTCATGTCTATTCAAAGTTCTGTGTGCTTCCTGTACTTGGATGTCTCTTTTTCCAAACCCGGAAAGTTTTCTGCTAGTATTTCACTAAAAAATGCCTTTTAATCCTTTCTCTCTCTCCATGCCTGCAGGAACTCCTAGAACCAGAATGTTGGTTTTATTTTTTTATATAGTATCCTCTAGATTCCGAACAGTCTTTTTTAGATTTCTAATCTCCTGTTCTTGTGTTTGGTTTTACTGTATACTTTCCTGTACTCTGTCTACTTAGTCTGATATTCTCTCTTCTGCCTGATTCTATTCTTAAGGCTCTCCACTGCCTTTTTTATTTGCTCTATTGAATACTTCATTCATTTTGATTTCTTTTTAATATCTCAATTTCATGTTCTGTTGAATTCTTCATTTCATCTTGATTCCTCCTGATAATTTTTATTTCATGGGAGAGATTTTCTTTCATGTCCTTCATGGATTTCAGTAGTTTGTGCATTTGCTTTTGATTACTTCTATGTAATCTTATGACCAAATTTTTGTTTTCTATTTTTTGCATTTCTTCTATCTCATCATCTTCATGATCTAGTATTGAAGTGTCATGTTCTTTTGGGAGCATGATGTTTTCCTTATTCTTGCTTCTTGGATTTGTGAAGATACTCGTCTCCCCCACCCCCCTCCCCAGCAGTTTTTATCATTGTATTATGACTGTAGGTAAATGGACTTTCTGCTTTCAGTCAATCTCTAGAAGCTTGCAGTGGGTGTGGCCAGAGCTCTGTTCAGTTTTCAAGGGTATGCCTAAGGTGACACACCCAGGTTTGGCATGGTAAATCTATCTTTTTTTAATCAGAAGGGAGTTATATATTCTCTTCAGCTGAGTTCTTCTCTTCAATGGAGACCAGTGCCTGACTACTAAATCAAGTGGGTATAATATTCCCTATGTCCCAAGGACCACATAAGGATCTGTGCTCTCCATGTGGGACCTCTGTCCTTAGTGACAATTAACAGTGAATCTTCAAACACCTGTTTACTGGGAGGCTAGGAAAAAGTGCTCAGGTAAGCAATATTGTAAAAAATTAGTTCTAAGTAACATGAAACATAACCCGGACAAAACAGCAGTCTAGCAAACCATTCAACCTCACTGAAACTACCAACAGCTACATCATTCATTTTCTATTAAATATGTTTATAATAAGATTGAATTTGATGAACACTTCTAAGAAGCTTTGGGGACTTAAACAGGGATGAAGAGCTATTTCTCATGGGTAGTAATGGAGGTGGAATGGATTAGTTGCACAGCTATTATATAGATGGGAAATAAAAGAGCTACCGAAGCTAGATGCATCATAAAATTTGTAGCCCTGTTATCATGGGAAGGCCAAGCAACCTAGGAAAAGTGTTCCTCCTGAGGGTATCCTGAGGAATTAACTGAATGTAAATCAGATTTATATAAATCCAGAAAGGACTTTGTATATCAGAAGGAATAAAAACACACATTTTCAATAAAAAGGAGGGCCACCTGCAGGAGCAGGGAATAACACAACAAAAAAAGGTTATTAAAATTATAAGTTAAATTAATACAAAAGTGTACTACAGGGGCCAGCACTGTGTCACAGCAGGTTAATGCCCTGACCTGAAGTGCTGGCATCCCATATGGGTGCTGGTTCAAGACCCAGCTGCTCCACTTCCAATCTAGCTCTCTTCTATGGCCTGAGAAACAGTAGAAGGCCCAAGTGCTTGGGCCCCTGCACCTACATGGGAGATCTGGAGAAAGCTCCTGGCTTTGGATCAGCACAGTCTGGCCATTGTAGCCAATTGTGGAGTGAACCATTGGATGAATGATTCTCTCCCTCTCTGCTTCTGCTCTTTCTGTGTAACTCTTTCAAATAAATTAATCCTTTTTTAAAAAAGTATACATTTATGCTCCTGCTTCTCTGTTGCAATGGGTACCACCTGGATAGACTTCATTCCATGTTGTTATCTCAAGGCAATTAGGAATAGGATGAAAAAGTGTAGAAAAGGGGCATCATGAATGAAAAAGGCATTATGCACTCAGTAATATAGGAAAATTCAGATGAGTGTTGCAACTTATAGGGTTTGAAGTTGTCCCTTTAAAGAATGAGGGTAATGTGTGCAACCTCTACTTCCATATTCAAATAGACCTTAGGTAGTGGAGCCTAATCCAGATGTGCACACAGATAAGTTGAAATTTCTCATGGGTATATAGGTCACCACAAACTCATTCCCTTGTGTTGCACAGAACACTTATGATCCAGGGCTGGGGTACACTATTATAGCTGGAACATGTGTCACTTGATATGCCTATGGTCACATCACGGGTTTGCACTGCAATAATGTGGGGAAAGAATCCTGGGTGGCCAACAAAGCAGCTATAAAACAAATAACTTTGTAATTGATGAAGATGGTATTCCAAATAACTGTTGAAATAACTGTTACTCAACTTTTAAATATTTATTAACAAAATTTACACAAGAGAGCACAGTTCAGTTCAGATACTTGATCCCACTCACAATAATGAGAAACCAAAAGTTCAGGTTGTATAAGAGAAAAATTTGTGAAGAACGGTTAACCACTCTGTCATAATTCATCATGGAAACTTCCCAATACTCACTAAGGTGTGATTCCACCAAAGAATTCTTCCAAACAAATTATATTTCAGGGACTTCTCTCTGTAATCTTCACATGTTTTGTGGAAGTTTGCCTAATAACAAAGGTATTTCCCATTATAATCCACTCATAGGATTTTCTCTTTCTGTGAGTTGTCAGGTAACCATTGAGAGGTGACGTATGGGTACATGACTTTTCTATGCATGTATGTTTTCTCATTTCTGAGTCTCTTCATGTGAATTGATTAATGGCAGAAGAATTTTTTCACATTCATTAAATTGACACTTTGCTATATGAATGCTCTGGTGTTAGTTGATGCTTAATTTCTTGTTTTTTAAGATTTTTATTTGACAGGTAGAGTTACACAGTGAGAAAGACAGAGAGAGGCATTCCTTCTGTTGGTTCACTCCTCAAATGGCCACAATGACCAGAGCTGCACTGATCTGAAGCCAGGAGTCAGGTGCTTCTTCCTGGTCTCCCATGTGGGTGCAGAGGCCCAAGCACATGGGCTGTCTTCTACTATGATATGAGTTTTGTCTTTTGTCCAAAGGCTTTGCCAAAGTCATTATATTCATGAGGTTTCCTCCCTGTGTGAATTCTCTGATGTTTCCAAAGGATTGACTTTTATCCAGAGGCTTTCCCTTGGTCATTACATCCATGGGGATTCTCCCCTGTGTGAATTCTCCAGTGTGATATGAGGTGTGACTTTCATACAAAGGCTTTTCCACAGTCATTACATTCATGAGGTTTCTGCCCTGTGTGATTTCGCCGATGTATCATGAGGCCTAACTTATGCCCAAAGACTTTTCCACAATCATTGCATTCATGAGGTTTCTGTCCTATGTGAATTCTCTAATGTAATATGAGGTATGACTTGTGTCCAAAGGCTTTTCCACGGTCATTTCATTTATGAGGTTGCTCCTCTGTGTGAATTCTCTGGTATATGATGAGGTATGACTTGTGTCCAAAGGCTTTTCCAGTTATTACATTCATGAGATTTTTGCCCCGTGTGAATTCTCTGGTGTATGATGAGGTGTGACTTTATTCCAAATGCACGGTCATTAAATTTATGAGGTTTCTCTCCTGTGTGAATTCGCTGATGTTTCATGAGGTCTGACTTGTGTCCAAAGGCTTTTCCACAGTCATTACATTCATGAGGTTTCTGCCCTGTGTGAATTCTCTGGTGCACGATGAGGTGTGACTTTTGTGTAAACGTTTTTCCATAGTAATATTCATGAGGTTTCTGCCCTGTGGGAATTCGCTGGTGTATCATGAGGTCTGACTTTCATCCAAAGGCTTTTCCACAGTCATTACATTCATGAGGTTTCTGCCCTGTGTGAATTCTCTGGTGCACGATGAGGTGTGACTTTTGTGTAAACGTTTTTCCATAGTAATATTCATGAGGTTTCTGCCCTGTGGGAATTTGCTGGTGTATCATGATGTCTGACTTTCATCCAAAGGCTTTTCCACAGTCATTACATTCATGAGGTTTCTGCCCTGTGTGAATTCGCTGATGTATGATGAGGTCTGACATTCGTCCAAAGTCTTTTCCACAGTCATTACATTCATGAGGTTTCTCCCCTGTGTGAATTCTCTGGTGCACCATGAGGTGTGACTTTCGTCCAAAGGCTTTTCCACAGTCATTACATTCATGAGGTTTCTCTCCTGTGTGAATTCACTGGTGTCTGATGAGGTGTGACTTTCTTCCAAAGGATTTTCCACAGTCATTACATTTATGAGGTTTCTCCCCTGTGTGAATTCGCTGGTGTATGATGAGGTATGGCTTTTCTCCAAAGGCTTTTCCACAGTCAGTACATTTATGAGGTTTCTCCCCTGTGTGAATTCGCTGATGTATGAGGAGGGATGACTTGTGTCCAAAGGTTTTTCCACAGTAATTACATTCATGAGGTTTCTCTCCTGTGTGAATTCGCTGGTGTACGATGAGGCCTGACTTGTTTCGAAAGGTTTTCCCACAGTCATTACATTCATGAGGTTTCTCCCCTGTGTGAATTCGCTGATGACTCATGAGGTTTGACTTGTATCCAAAGGTTTTCCCACAGTCATTACATTCATGAGGTTTCTCCCCTGTGTGAATTCGCTGATGACTCATGAGGTCTGACTTGTGTCTAAAGGCTTTTCCACAGTCATTACATTTATGAGGTTTCTCCCCTGTGTGAATTTGCTGGTGTCTGATGAGGTGTGACTTTCGTCCAAAGGCTTTTCCACAGTCATTACATTTATGAGGTTTCTCCCCTGTGTGAATTTGCTGGTGTACAATGAGGCCTGACTTTCGTCCAAAGGTTTTTCCACAGTCATTACATTCATGAGGTTTCTCCCCTGTGTGAATTCTCTGGTGTACAATGAGGCCTGACTTTTGTCCAAAGGCTTTTCCACAGTCATTACATTTATGAGGTTTCTCCCCTGTGTGAATTCTCTGGTGTAGTATGAGGTTTGACTTTCTTCCAAATGCTTTTCCACAGTCATTACATTTATGAGGTTTCTCCCCTGTGTGAATTCGCTGATGTATGAGGAGGGCTGACTTGTGTCCAAAGCCTTTTCCACAGTAATTACATTTATGAGGTTTCTCCCCTGTGTGATTTCTCTGGTGCAGTACGAGGTGTGACTTTTGTCCAAAGGCTTTTCCACAGTCATTACATTCATAGGGTTTCTCCCCTGTGTGAATTCTCTGGTGTAATATGAGGTATGACTTCCACTGAAAGCCTCTTCCACAATGAAGGCATTTATAAAGTTTCTCCCCTGTGTGAATTTGCTGATGGTTTATAAGGTATGACTTTTCTGTAAAGGCTTTTCCACAGTCACTACATTCATGAGCTTTCTCCCCTGTGTGAATTTGCTGATGTTTCCTGAGGACTGACTTTTGTCCAAAGGCTTTTCCACAGTCATTACATTCATAAGGTGAATTAATACTGACTGATTTTCCACAAGAGTTCCATGTGTAAAGTTTTTCCCTAGTATTTAGTCTCTGATTTATTGCAAGATGTGACTGGTGAATGACAGGTTCAACATACCTAATGTACTTATAAAATTTCTTTCTTGTGTGAGCTTGTTGATGCATATTGAGGCTAGAATTTTCATAGATAGCTTTTTCTATTTGAGTTGCTTTTCCAAAAGTGACAGTTGATTTATTACAGTTTTCTGCCATGTGAACCCTCTCAGATTTACAGAACATCTTTCTTGTGAAGACTTTTGCTTGTCCAGTGGGTCCAAATGGCTGCTTCATGATGTGAATATTGTCATGCTGACCAAGAGGTTCACAGAACTGGAGAGATTTTCCAGGTATCTTAGTATTATCAAATTTCTCTTCAGCCTGTAGTTGACCAGGCCCACTGGGGGGATACACAGTGTGATATTTATTGCATTCCTCAGGCTTCAACCCTGAATAGATTCCCTTTTTAATAATCAGTGTTGGAATATGGCTTGAATTTAAACTAAGGGTTTTTCTTAATTCAACTCTCTTGTGAGCTGATGTCTTGTTATTTTTCATAAAATCCTGATTCAGATTTTTGTCCTGACTTTTCTGGTTGATCCTAATCAGGTCATCCCTTTTCATGACCACTGAAATGAGAAAAAAGCAATCATGTCATGGAATCACATGTATCTGTTTCTCCTGGCATGCTCATGTAAAGGGAATGAAGTTATTTGTTATCCAAGTGGCATAAGATTTTCACAAAATCAGTATGAGGTACTTATTTGTGACCATTATATGGTTTTTCTCCTTAATATATTAATATACCATGAGGTTTCCCAATGTTCAAACTTTTTACTTCCTTTTTACTATAGGAATTTGTCAAGGATGGTAGAATGACATTTGTGCTATGATGTGTGGATGCCTGCATCTCAAAACAGTGTCAGTTTGAGCCCTGGCTACTCTGCTTTCAGTACAGCTCTCTGCCTTTGTAAACTGGAAGGAAGCAGATAATGGTTCATGTGCCTGGGAACCTGTGAGACACCAGGAAGACTAGAGGAATTCTAAGGGTTTTGGCTTCAGACTAGTTAGACCTAAGTGTTCCAGACATCTAGGAAGTGAGCTAATAGAGGACCTCTTTCTCTCTCTTTCTTCTCTCACTATCACTCTACCTTTCACAAAGATGAAATAACTATAAAATATTTTAAAGAATGGACAAATATTTAATAAAAATATTCACCCACTACCTAGCAACCATTTTTTTCCCTGTCCTTTTTCTCCAGTTTATTTTTATAAAAATTGTGTGCTTTTTGCTTCTCTGATATTTCAACCATAAACATGAAAAAGTTTTACTGATCATTTACTTGCAGGTGGAAAAGAGTGAACTGTGCCTGTACTTTAAGCAGGACAACATTTAAGGAGTATGATTTGAATCTATGATTGTCTCATGTCAGTCTTTCTAGGTAAACATCATTTCTGGGATTTTTCAAATGCAAAACTACTTTGTCTCTACTCTATGACAGCTTCCCCAAATTCCTAAGGACACCCAACACCTTCAGCTTCTCAGAAGTACAACAGGTAGAGAAAATTCCCAATATACCACTTTAGTTAAACACTCCCAATCAGTTTGAAGAATTTGTTTCTGCAAACCGGGATGTGCTCACCTTCTTTGAAAAGTGTTTTCTAGCTCATTCAGAAATCATCAGTGTTGGTTACCTCCTCTCAATTCTTTCTATAAACATTCCTGTGTGATAATTAGAATATCTGGAGACTTTTGATCAGTTGTCTCCTATTTTCACTGCAAGCTTCATTTCCTATGTTTTTCTTATCTTTTTATTTGCTTATTTTGCAATGATACTGAAAAATAAGAGAGAAATCATACTTCAAACTCCACCCTTAGAGAAATCTGAGCCACTCAACATAAACCCATGAGGCTACTTGACCTTGGGTCTCAAAAGCTCATTACTTTCTTGGTGAGTCTAGGATCACTTATTTTCATGTTTTATATAAGTTCATGCTTGGTTTATGATTTCTTTTTTTTCAAAGATTTACTTTATTTACTTGAAAGCTAGAATTATAGAGAGAGAGAGAGACAGAGAGAAGTCTTCCATCTGCTGGTTCACTTCCCATATGGGCACAACAACCAATGCTAGGCCAAGATGAAGTTAGGAGGCAGGAGTGTCTTTCTTCTCTCCCACATGGGTACAGGGGACAAAGGACTTGGGCCAACCTCTGCTCCTTTCTCAGGTGCATAAGCAGAGAACTGGATTAGAAGAGGACCAGCTGGGACTTGAACTGGCACCCATATGCGATGCTAGTGCTGCAGGCTGGAGCTTTAACACACCGCACCACAGTGTCATTCCTAGCTTCATAATTTCTGATGTCACAGCACAGAGGCTTACTCATGACCATCTTTTATTTTTAAAGATTTACTTATTTATTTGAAAGTCAGAGTTACACAGAGAGAGGAGAGGCAAAGAGAGTAAGGTCTTCCATTCAATGGTTCACTCCCCAATTGGCCACAATGGCCAGAACTGTGCTGATCTGAAGCCAGGAGCCAGGAGCTTCTTCTGGGTCTCCCACAGGAGCAGGGGTCCAAGGACTTGGATCATCTTCTACTGCTTTCCCAGGGCATAGCAGAGATCTGGATTGGAAGTGGAGCAACTGCTCTTGACTGGTGCCCATATGGGATGCTGGTACTTCACGCGAGGGTGTTCATTCACTGCACCACAGTGCCGGCCACATGACCATCTTTTAGCATTTACTTATTTACTTACTTGAGAGTCAGAGAGACAGAATGAAAGATAAAGACAGACTGATACAGGGGTTTGCCAACTATAGACTCACTCCTCAAATGTTTCCAACAGACTATAATTTTCTTATTTATTTGAGAGGCACAGAGGAAAAAAAAGAAAGAGACTAAAAAAGAGAGAGTTCACATTTATTGATTCAATCCTGAGCAAGTTCTATGCCTGGGCAAAATCATGAGTGGGAACTCAATCTGAGCAATGAGTTAGAAATAAGTTTCCAGGGGCTGACATTGTGGCATGACAGGTAAAGCCACCACCTGCAATGCCAACATCACTTATGGGCACCAGTTTAAGTCCTAGCTACTCCACTTCTGATCCAGCTCTCTGCTATGGCCTGGGAAAGCAGCAGAAGATGGCCCAAGTCCTTGGACCCCTGTACACATGACAGAGACCTGGAAGAAGCTCCTGGCTCCTGGCTTCAGATCAGTACAGCTCCAGCCATGACAGCCAATTGGTAAGTGAACCAGTGGATGGAAGACCTCTCTCTCTCTCTTTCTCTCTCTGCCTCTCCTTCTTCTCTCTCTCTGACTTTCAAATAAATAAACAAATCTTAAAAAAAAAAAAATAGAAACAGGCTGGCGCCACAGCTCAATAGGCTAATCCTCTGCCAGTGGCACTGGCACACCTGGTTCTAGTCCCAGTTGGGCCACCAGATTCTATACCGGTTGCCCCTCTTCCAGGTCAGCTCTCTGAGTGGCCCGGGAGTGCAGTAGAGGATGGCCCAAGTCCTTGGGCCCTACACCCGCATGGGAGACCAGGAGAAACACCTAGCTCCTGGCTTCAGATCACCGCGGTGTGCCAGCCACAGTGCGCTGGCCGTGGCGGCCATTGAAGGGTGAACCAATGGTAAAGGAAGACCTTTCTCTCTGTCTCTCACTGTCCACTCTGCCTGTCAAAAATGAAAAAAAAAAAAAAAAAACAGAAACAATAAGATTAAAAAAAAATAAGTTTCTGTATGTTGCCTAATTAACAAGCACTGAAGGAACTAATAAGTGCATGAAGGAAAAGGTATGAAAGTGTAGAGAAGGACAAGTTAGAATTTGGGCAATGTATCAACCTAGATAAAAGCCTTAGTAACATCAGAAAATGACTGGATTTTGTTTAATCAAAGAACATCTTCACTAAGAACAAAAGTTAGAAAGACACTGGTATCTCTAAATGCCTGTGTCTGATGCACAAAACCAGCTGTCAACAGGAGTAAGACTTGGGAAAAATTCATGGAAACAGCACCAGTCAACATCTGCACACTTTCTGCCTTGGCCTCCCTGTCTCTTATGTGCAGACTGACCTGAAAGGCTCTGATTCAAGCATTCATCCACCATCCATGGCTCTTCTCCTTGCTCCAACTTGAAGATCAAGTCAGGTTTGGTAGTGCAGTGCCCTATTAATGGAAACAATGTAAGACTGTGAAACCACTATCTTGGGTTATTTAAAGGACTACAGCTTGGTCCAGGAGCTATGCAACAAATGTTCCAATTTGAATCTTTTGTTAGATGGTAGATATTCAGATTATTCATGGACTCAAATTCTAATCCTGCCCAATATTAAACATTATAAAGTGTTCCCTTGTTTGTCAAATAGCAAGAAAATGTTATCACTGGGCATGAGATGGGTGTCACTCACCCAAGGAGAAGAGGCTGCTGTAGGTCTCCAGCATCACATCTCTGTACAGGGTTTTCTGAGTGTTGTTCATTTTCTGCCATTCCTCCCACGTAAAGTACACAGCCAGGTCTTCAAATGCTATCATCACCTATAACATTACACTTCCAGTCAACATGTTAACTCTGTCACAAAACAAACACTGACAGTTGTGTGTGGATATGAAGAAAAAGGAAGGATATGGTTTCACATTAGACTTGTTGAGTGTTTAGAAAGCCACACAGAGCATTCAACAGAGCCAAACCCATGGTCTACAGGCTGTGAGAAATGCCCAAGCTGGAGGGAAACAGGAGGTTCAAATCACAAAGGCCACATCTGTCAAGGGGAATTGCACAGCAGGCTAAAAGAGGGGTAATATTGACTCTTGAATGGGCAATGTTAAGGAGAAGTATGTAGAAGCATTGAGAAAAAAAGGCAAGAAACCATCAGAGAAACTACGATGGGAATGAACAGAAAAGAATTTCCAGGAAAACACCATGCATATCATTTCCAATATGTCAGCGAAAAAATATATTAAAAAACAGGGCAGACATTTAGCTTAGTGCTTATGATGCCAGCTCAGAGTGCCTATGTTGGATTTCCAATGCCAGCTCTGGTTCTTAGCTCCCAGATAATGCAGACCTGGGGAAGCAGTGGTGATGTCACCAATGAAGGAGGCCTAGATTCCATTCCTCAGTCCTGGCTTCAGTCCTGCCCCACCTCTGTTTGGTGTGGTTATCTAGGAAGTGAATTAATGTGTCAAAGCTCTCTATCTCAGTCCATCAACTTCTTTCTCTATCAAGCTAATAAATATTTTTAAGTAAGAGAGAAAATACAGGTAAGAAAAAGAATACAAATTAGCTTTTACCCTTGTCCATGATTATTCTACTGATAAACAATTGAAATCACATTATACCTAATTACAGTGAAAGCAATGGAAATACTTGCCCAAAACATTCAAATGATAAACATTTGAAAGAACATTATACATAATTAAAGTGAAAGTAATGGAATTATTTGCCCAAAAAGAGAACCTGGGAATGTCTGCAGTACAATCTGCATTTGTGACTCACTGAGAAAAATGCTTAGAGATTTGTTTCAGAACCTGCAATAGTCACCAGAAGTGTGATCCAGCAGGCTAAGCCTCCACCATCAATGCTGGCATCCCATGAAAACAGAGGATTTGAGTCCTTGCTGCTCCACTTCCAACCTAGTTCCCTGCTAATCTGATTGAAAGAGCAGTGAAAATGACCTGAGTATTTGGACCCTTCCATCAATATGGGAGACCCATGGAGTCCCAGGCTCCTGGCTTTGGCCTGGCCCAGTCCCAGCCATTGTGGGCATTTGGGGAATGAACAATAGATAGAAGATAAATCCTTTTGTCTCCCTGTCTCTCCCAATCTCTGTGAGTCTGCCTTTCAAATAAATAATCTTAAAAAATAATGAGCCTCCAGTAGATTCTTTTCTCCACACATTCCTTATCCTATTCCAGAATCCAATTCAGCTTCTCAAAGGTATTAAGGACTCCATTACTCTAACAATTCAAAAACAAACTTAACTGACTTGTGTTTTAGCACTAGGTAACTCTTCCTCTTGCAGAATGCTAAGTGTTTACTTCATAGGTAGCACTAAAACACTGCTCAGTACATCATCTATGTTTAGACTGTTTCAGACAACATGACCCCAAAAATGTAGCATATTGTGCTTAGTTTCAACTCAATTCATGTAACAAATATATATTTTGCTATAACAACAGAAAGACAAGAGACCAAACTGCATTATTATAGATGACAGTAATGTTTCATAATCATGCCAGATTCATCATTCATTTCTGTATATACCATGAGAACAAATTTTATGTTCATTTTTCTATTTTAAAATTTTTAAAGATTATTTATTTATTTGAAAGTCAGAGTTACACAGAGCGAGGAGAGGCAGAGAGAGAGAGAGAGAGAGAGAGAGAGAGAGAGGTCTTCCATCTGCTGGTTCAGTCCCCAATTGGCTGCAATGGCTGGAACTGCACCAATCTGAAGCCAGGAACCAGGAGCTTCTTCTGGGCCTCCCACATGGGTGAAGGGGCCCAAGGACCTGGGCCATCTTACACTGCTTTCACAGGCCATAGTAGAGAGCTGGAGCAGAAGTGGAACAGCAGGATCTCAAACCGATGCCCATGTGGGATGCCAAAGCTTTAGACCAGGGCATTAACCCACTGAGCCACAGAGCCGGCCCCATATTTTCCATTTTAATTAACTAGTATCCTGGGACCGGCACTGTGGAGTAGCAGGTAAAGCCACTGCCTTCAGTGCTGGCATCCCATATTGGTGCCAGTTCAAGTCCTGGTGGCTTTCCTTCCAATCCAGCTCTCTGCTGAGGCCTGGGAAATCAGTAGAAGATGGCCTAAGTCCTTGGGCCCCTGAACCCATGTGGGAGAACCAGAAGAAGCTCTTCACATCTAGCTTTGGATCAGTGCAACTCCAGCCATTGTGGCAAACTGGGGAGTGAACCAGTGGATGCAAGACTCTCTCTCTCTCTCCCTCTGCCTCTCTGTAACTCTGGCTTTAAAAAAAAAAAAAATCTAAAAAATAATAAATAAATAACCTGGCATTAAACACCTAAAATGAGTACTGACAAGCTGGGGAATAATTTTAAAAAAACACTTACAGGTGATATATTAATTTTCTTTCCTCTTAGAAACATGTGGAGGACCCAGAATCATACCTGGGAGAAAGTGAATGGCAAGAGTTCAAAGAAAACTCTGGAGGCCAACACTGTGGCATAATGGGTAAAGCTGCTGCCTGCAGTGCCAGCATTCCATATGAGTGCTGGCTTGAGTCCTGGCTGCTCAACATACAATCTAGCTCTCTGCTATGTCCTGAGAAAGCAGTGGAACATGGTCCAAGTCCTTGGGCCAGTGCACCTGCATGGGAGACCCAGAAGCCCTTGGGTCTTGGCTTTGGACCAGCTCAGCTCTGGCCTTTGCAGTGATTTGGAGGGTGAGCCAGCAGACAGAAGACTTTCTCTCTGTCTCTGCAACTCTTTCAATAAATAAATGAAATCTTAAAAACAAACAAACAAACAAAACAAAACAAACTCTGCTTTCCTTCTGCACTGAACAGTGGGGAAAAAAAGAATATGATAGAATGAATAAATAACAATACACATTAACCAAGAAAACATCAGCTTTACTGTGGAGGAATAAACCTGCAAAAATGGAAATACATAGGAAAATGCACCCACCTATATTAAGTGGCATTGGTTTAATGAAAGCATTATCTACAAATTTTGTAAAATAATAATGTAAAAGTAAAAAGAAATGTTAAGAGTGTTCAAATAAATGAGGTTATCAGAGATAAACATTACATTGTTATTAAAGTTTATACTAAAGAAAGTTAACAAATACACATAATGTATATCTAATGCAGTGAAATTTACCAAATAATGATTCTAAATAGACCTTTTCCCTTCACAAATCCCTGCATTGGGGCTGACACTGTGGCCTAGCGGGTAAATCTGCCACCTGCAGACTGGCATCCCATATAGGCAATGGTTCAATTCCCAGCTGCTCCACTTGTGATCCAGCTTTCTGCTATGGCCTGGGAAAGCAGTAGAAGATGGCCCAAGTCCTTGGGCCGCTGTACCCGTGTGGGAGCCCCAGAAGCTCCTAGATCCTGGCTTTGGATTGGCACAACTCTGGCCATTGCAGCCAACTGGGGAGTGAACCAGCAGATGGAAGATCTCTCTCTCTCTCTCTCTCTCTGTGTAACTCTTTCAAAAAAAATAAATAAATCTTTTTTAAAAAGACCCTGAATTTCACTTGACTTACCCCATGAGATACCAGTAAATGTGATAGAAATAGACAACTTGTTAGAAGATTTATTTATTTGAAAGTGTTACACAAAGAGAGAAGCAGAGGCAGAGAAAAAGAGAGAGAGGGAGGAAGGGAGGGAGAGAAGCAGAAAGAGAGGTCTTTGAACTGCAGGTTCACTCCCCAGATGGCTGCAATGGCTGGAGCTGAGTAGATCCAAAGATATGAGCCAGGAGCTTCTTCCAGGTCTCCCACAAGGGAGCAGGGGCCAAAGGACTTGGGCCATCTTCTACTGTTTTCCCAGGCCGTAGCAAAGAGCTGGATCAGAAGTGGAGCAGCCTAGTCTCGAACTGATACCCATGAGAAGCTGGCACTGCAGGTGGTGGCTTTACCTGCTATGCCACAGAACCAGCCCCAGAAATAGACAATTTTTAAAGTATTTGCCTTCTCAGATTTTCTTTTTCTGACAGTTATCTTCTGAAAAACCCTGGGGCCTGCCTGTTGAAGAGATAGTATGTAGGCTAGTGCCACAGCTCACTACGCTAATCCTCCACCTGCAGCACTGGTACTGCAGGTTCTAGTCCAGGTTGGGGCACTGATTCTGTCCCAGTTGCTCCTCTTCCAGTCCAGCTCTCAGCTGTGGCCTGGGAAGGCAGTGGAGGATGGCCCAAGTGCTTGGGCCCTGCACCCACATGGGAGACCAGGAGGAAGCACCTGGATCCTAGCTTTGGATCGGCACAGCATGCCGGCCATAGTGGCCATTTGGGGAGTGAACCAATAGAAGGAAGACCTTTCTCTCTGTCTCTCTCTCTCACTAACTATGCCTGTCAAAAAAAAAAAAAAAAGAGAGAGAGAGATATGTAGCCAAGATTCACCACAAACCCCAGACACTTAAGTGAAGCCTCAATCAGTTTCCCAAATGACTAAACTCTCATTTCTGCTCCTGGACTGATCATAGGAACTGCCCAGCTGAGCCAAGCCCATAAATCAGAGTCAGAACTGCAAATCAAATGGCTATTTGCTAAGCCATTGTGTTTTCTGACTTGTCCTACATCAAATGCTGATATGTACCAGAAATATGGCAGAAAGTTGAATTACATGCAAACTACAATGCATACAACTTCAAAATTTCATTTAGAAGTTCCCATAAAACAGGGCCAGCATTGTCACATAGCAAGAAAACCTGCCATCTGCAATACAAGCACCCATGTGGGCACTGGTTCATGTTCTGGCTGTTCTGCTTTTGACGCAGCTGCCCGCTGATGGCCTGAGAAAAGCAATGGAAGATGATTCACTCTCAGAAATAGAAAGATCAACCGGACAGAAGATCAACAAGGAAACAGCAGATTTGATCGACACTATAGCCCAATTGGATCTAACAGATATCTACAGAACTTTCAATCCTACACTTAAAGAATTTACATTAATCTCAGCAGTGCATGGAACCTACTACAGGATTGACCACATGCTACGCCATAAAGCAAGTCTCAGCATATTCAAGAGAATTAGAATCATACGACGCAGCTTCTCAGAGTGCAGTGGAATGAAGGTGAAAATTAGCAACTCGGGAATCCCTAGAGCATATGCAAACACATGGACACTGAAAAGCATGCTCCTGAATGAACACTGGGTCATACAAGAAATCAAAAGAGAAATCAAAAACTTTTTAAAGTAAATGAGGATAACAATACAACATATCAAAAATATGGGACACAGCAAAAGCAGTGTTAAAAGGAAAGTTAATAGCAACAGGTGACTACATCAAGAAATTGGAAAGGCACCAAATAGATGAGCTTTCAGTTCATCTCAAGCATCTAGAAAAACTACAGCAAACTAGACCCAAAACTAGTGGGAGAAGAGAAGTAATTAAAATCAGAGAAGAAATCAACAGGATTAAATCCAAAAAAAAATTACAAAATATCAGCCAAACAAGGAGCTGGTTTTTTGAAAAAATAAACAAAATTGACACACCATTGGCCCAACTAACTAAAAAAAGAAAAGACCCAAATCAATAAAATCAGAGATGAAAAAGGAAACGTAACAACAGAAACCACAGAAATAACAAGAATCATCACAAATTACTACAAGGACTTGTATGCCAGCAAACAGGGAAATCTATCAGAAATGGACAGATTCCAGGACACATACAACCTACCTAAATTGAGCCAGGAAGACATAGAAAACCTAAACAGACCCATAACTGACACAGAAATTGAAACAGTAATAAAGGCCCTCCCAACAAAGAAAAGCCCAGGACCAGAGGGATTCACTGCTGAGTTCTACCAGACATTTAGAGAAGAACTAACTCCAATTCTTCTCAAACTATTCCAAACAATCGAAAAGAGGGAATCCTCACACATTCTTTCTATCAAGCCAGCATCACCTTAATCCCTAAGCCAGAGAAAGATGCAGCATTGAAAGAAAATTACAGACCAATTTCCCTGACGAATACTGATGCAAAATCCTCAACAAAATTCTCACTAATAGAATGCAACAACACATCAGAAATATCATCCACCCAGACCAAGTGGGATTTATACCTGGTATGCAAGGATGGTTCAAAGTTTGCAAATCAGGGGGGCGGAGCCAAGATGGCGGATAGTGAGGACGTGCGCCGTAGTTTGGGAAAATAAAGTTTCATAAAAGTGGAATTACTGTAGCCTCAGGAAAAGATTCAAGAAAAAAACTGCAGAGGAAACGCTTCAGGATCTAGTGGATATGACACAGAGGACCTACAGGGAGCCCACCGCGTGGAAACCCAACCGCGGGAGACCAGCCGCAGAATCTCGCCAGCGCGAGAACGAAAGGGAGGTAAGACAAAGGCATCAGAAACCCGAGACATTGGGGGGGAAAAGCAGAGGCCTCTCTATTCACTCACTGAGCAAAACAAAGAGCAGGCGCCATTTTACATATGTAAAATGCCACCAAGGAGTTCACAAACTCAGTAACTTTGGAACTTTGGTGAAACTTGAGAACACATTGAGGGTTGCATAAACTCTTTGTGTGGTCCCAGGGGTAGATCAAACGAATACTCACAGGGGCCAGATTTCAACTACCCTCAATTCCACTCACCTGTGCCGAATAACTTCCCAACTGAGTCAAAAAAAAAAGAGAGAGCAATCCAGCAAGGAGCAAGGGAGAGAACAATCTGGGTGAGTCGCTTTTTGCACAGCCTTAAAACTAAAGAATCAAGCGGAGCTCTCTGGCCACACCCATCACAGCCTCTAAGGATCCATCAAAGCAGACAGCCCACTTAGAGGCATAATATAACGAGAAAAAAACACCACAGCAAAAAAAAATAATAATAATAAAATAAATTATCTCCAACATGCCAAACAACAAACATAGAAACCGAGGTAACAAGAGCAAGGAAGACACTATGATGCCCCCAAATGAACAAGACACCCCAATCCAAGATTATGAAGATGAAGAGATAGAGGAAATGCAAGAAGCGGATCTCAAAATGATAAGAACATTAAGAAGTTCTCAAAAACAAATTCTTGAACTACAGAAATCCTTAATGGACAAGATAGAAAATCTCTCTTGTGAAAATGAAATATTAAGGAGGAATCAAAATGAAATGAAACAACTAGTAGAACAGGAAACTGTGGTAGTGACAAAAAACCACAATGAAATGAAGAACTCAATAGATCAAATGACAAACACATTAGAGAGTCTTAAAAACAGAATGGGTGAAGCAGAAGAGAGAATATCGGACTTAGAAGACAGAGAACAGTAAAGGAAACAGGCAAACCAAAGACAAGAAGAAGAAATCAGAAATCTAAAAAATACTGTCAGGAATCTACAGGATACTATTAAAAAACCCAACATTCGGGTTCTAGGAGTTCCTGAAGGCATGGAGAGGGAGAAAGGATTAGAAGGCCTTTTTAGTGAGATACTAGCAGAAAATTTCCCAGGTTTGGAGAAGGAAAGAGACATCCTAGTACAGGAAGCTCATAGAACCCCTAATAAACATGATCAAAAGAGATCCTCACCATGACACATTATAATCAAACTCACCACGGTGAAACACAAAGAAAAGATCCTAAAATATGCAAGAGAGAAACGCCAGATTACTCTCAGAGGATCTCCAATTAGACTCACAGCTGACTTCTCATCAGAAACCACACAAGCTAGGAGAGAATGGCGAAGCCCAGGTACTAAGAGAGAAAAACTGCCAGCCCAGAATATTATAACCTGCAAAGCTCTCATTTGTGAATGAAGGTGAAATAAAGACCTTTCACAGCAAACAGAAATTGAAAGAATTTGTCACCACTTGTCCAGCTCTGCAAAAGATGCCTCAAGATGTGTTACATACAAAAACAGAGAAACACGGTAACCAATATGAAAGAAGATAAAGGAAGGAAACCTCACAGCAAAAGATCACAGGAGTCTCAAACCATATATTGGAAAAAATCTTTGGCAAATGACAGGGCAAATTTACTCCTTCTCAATAGTCACATTGAATGTTAATGGCTTGAACTGTCCAGTTAAAAGACACCGATTGGCTGATTGGGTTAAGGAACAAAACCCATCTTTTTGCTGCTTACAAGAAACTCATCTTTCCAACAATGATGCATACAGACTGAAAGTGAAAGGCTGGAAAAAGATATACCGTGCCAACAGAAATGAAAAAAGAGCGGGCGTAGCATTCTTAATATCGGACAACATAAACTTTACCACAAAAACTGTTAGGAGAGACAAAGAGGGGCACTATTTAATGATTAAGGGATCCATTCAACAGGAAGATATAATGATTATCAATGTATATGCACCTAATTACAGGGCACCAGCTTATTTAAAAGACTTGTTAAGGGACTTAAAGGGAGACTTAGACCCCAATACAATAGTACTGGGGGACTTCAATAATCCACTCTCAGAGATAGATCAACAGGACAGAAAATCAACAAGGAGACAGTAGATTTAAATGACACTATAGCCCAAATGGATATAACAGATAGCTACAGAACATTTCACCCTGCATCTAAGGACTTTTCATTCTTCTCAGCAGTACATGGAACCTTCTCTAGGATTGACCACATACTAGGCCATAAAGCAAGTCTCAGCAAATTCAAAAGAATTAGAATCATACCATGCAGCTTCTCAGACCACAAAGGAATGAAATTGGAAATTAGCAACTCGGGAATCCCTAGAGCACGTGCAAACACATGGAGATTGAACAACATGCTCCTGAATGAACAATGGGTCATAGAGGAAATGAAAGGAGAAATCAACAATTTTCTGGAAGTAAATGAGGATAAAAGCACAACATACAAAAACCTATGGGATACAATAAAAGCAGTGTTAAGAGGAAAGTTTATATCAATAGGTACCTACATCAAGAAATTGGAAAGGCACCAAATAGATGAGCTTTCAAGTCATCTCAAGGATCTAGAAAATCTGCAGCAAACCAAACCCAAACCCAGTAGGACAAGAGAAATAATTAAAATCAGAGAAGAAATCAACAGGATTGAATCCTAAAAACATTATAAAAAATCAGCCAAACAAGGAGCTGGTTTTTTGAAAAAATAAACAAAATTGACACACCATTGGCCCAACTAACTAAAAAAAGAAAAGACCCAAATCAACAGGATCAGAGATGAAAATGGAAATATAACAACAGACACCACAGAAATAACAAGAAGAATCAGAAATTACTACATGAACTTGTATGTCAGCAAACAGTGAAATCGATCAGAAATGGACAGATTCCAGGACACATACAACCTACCTAAATTGAGCCAGGAAGACATAGAAAACCTAAACAGACCCATAACTGACACAGAAATTGAAACAGTAATAAAGGCCCTCCCAACAAAGAAAAGCCCAGGACCAGAGGGATTCACTGCTGAGTTCTACCAGACATTTAGAGAAGAACTAACTCCAATTCTCCTCAAACTACTCAGAGCAATCGAAAAAGAGGGAATCCTCGCAAATTCTTTCTATCAAGCCAGCATCACCTTAATTCCTTAAGCCGGAAAAAGATGCAGCATTGAAAGAGAATTACAGACCAATATCCCTGATGAACATAGATGCAAAAATCCTCAATAAAATTCTGGCCAATAGAATGCAACAACACATCAGAAATATCATCCACCCAGACCAAGTGGGATTTATCCCTGGTATGCAGGGATGGTTCAACGTTCGCAAAACAATCAACGTAATACACTACATTAACTGACTGCAGAAGAAAAACCATATGATTCTCTCAATAGATGCAGAGAAAGCATTTGATAAAATACAACACCCTTTCATGATGAAAACCCTAAACAGACTGTGTATAAAAAGAACATTCCTCAATACAATCAAAGCAATATATGAAAAACCCACGGCCAACATCTTATTGAATGGGGAAAATTTAGAAGCATTTCCACTGAGATCGGGTACCAGACAGGGATGCCCACTCTCACCACTGCTCTTCAATATAGTTCTCAAAGTTTTAGCCAGAGCCATTAGGCAAGAAAAAGAAATTAAAGGGATACAAATTGGGAAGGAAGAACTCAAACTATCCCTCTTTGCAGATGATATGATTCTCTATTTAAGGCATCCAAAGGACTCTACTAAGAGTCTATTGGAACTCATAGAGGAGTTTGGCAAAGTAGCAGGATATAAAATCAATGCACAAAAATCAACAGCCTTTGTATACACAAGCAATGCCATGGCTGAGAAAGAACTGCTAAGATCAATCCCATTCACAATAGCTACAAAAACAATCAAATACCTTGGAATAAACTTAACCAAGGACGTTAAAGATCTCTACAATGAAAACTACAAAACCTTAAAGAAAGAAATAGAAGAGGATACCAAAAAATAGAGAAATCTTCAATGCTCATGGATTGGAAGAATCAATATCATCAAAATGTCTATTCTCCCAAAAGCAATTTATACATTCAATGCAATACCAATCAAAATACCGGAGACATTCTTCTCAGATCTGGAAAAAATGATGCTGAAATTCATATGGAGACACAGAAGACCTCGAATAGCCAAAGCAATCTTGTACAACAAAAACAAAGCCGGAGGCATCACAATACCAGATTTCAGGACATACTACAGGGCAGTTGTTATCAAAACAGCATGGTACTGGTACAGAAACAGATGGATAGACCAATGGAACAGAATAGAAACACCAGAAATCAATCCAAACATCTACAGCAACTTATATTTGATCAAAGATCCAAAACTAATCCCTGGAATAAGGACAGCCTATTCAATAAATGGTGCTGGGAAAATTGGATTTCCACATGCAGAAGCTTGAAGCAAGACTCCTACATTTCACCTTACACAAAAATTCACTCAACATGGATTAAAGACTTAAATCTATGACCCGAAACCATCAAATTATTAGAGAGCATTGGAGAAACCCTGCAAAATATAGGTACAGGCAAAGACTTCTTGGAAAAGACCCCAGGAGCACAGGCAGTTAAACCCAAAATTAACTATTGGGATTGCATCAAATTGAGAAGTTTCTGTACTGCAAAAGAAACAGTCAGGAAAGTGAAGAGGCAACCGACAGAATGGGAAAAAATATTTGCAAACTATGCAACAGATAAAGGGTTGATAACCAGAATCTACAAAGAAATCAAGAAACTCCACAACAACAGAACAAACAACCCACTCAAGAGATGGGCCAAGGACCTCAATAGACATTTTTCAGAAGAGGAAATCCAAATGGCCAAGACACATGAAAAAATGATCAAGATCACTAGCCATCAAGGAAATGCAAATCAAAGCCACAATGAGGTTTCACTTCACCCCGGTGAGAATGGCTCACATTCAGAAATCTACCAACAATAGATGCTGGTAAGGATGTGGGGAAAAAGGGACACTAACCCACTGTTCGTGGGAATGCAAACTGGTTAAGCCACTATGGAAGTCAGTCTGGAGATTCCTCAGAAAGCTCAATATAACCCTACCATTCAACCCAGCCATCCCACTCCTTGGAATTTACCCAAAGGAAATTAATTTGTTTAATAAAAAAGCCATCTGCACATTAATGTTTATTGCAGCTCAATTCACAATAGCTAAGACCTGGAACCAACCCAAATGCCCATCAACACTAGACTGGATAAAGAAATTATGGGACATGTACTCCCTCCATAGAATACTATACAGCAGTAAGGAACAATGAAACCCAGTCATTTGCAACAAGATGGAGCAATCTGGAAAACATCATGCTGAGTGAATTAAGCCAGTCCCAAAGAGACAAATATCATTTGTTTTCCCTGATCGGCGACAACTGAGCACCAAAGGGGAAACCTGTTAAGTGAAATGGACACTATAAGAAACAATGAACTGATCAGCTCTTGTCCTGACTCTAGATGTACAATGTAATTTTTAGTATTTGTTGTTGTTTTTGTTGGTGGTGTTCTAGTGCTAGTGGTTGAACTCTGTAATTAACACACAATTATTCTTAGGTGTTTACATTTTAACTGAAAAGTGATCCCTGGTAAATTTAAGAGTGGAAAAAGAGAGTGAGGAGATGTACAATTTGGGACATGCACAATCAGACTTGCCCCAAATGATGGAGTTAGAAATGTGCCAGGGGATTCCAATACAATCCCATCAAGGTGGCATGTACCAATGCCATCTCACTAGTCTAAGTGATCAATTTCAGTTCACATTCGATGGCTCTAATAGGTCTAAGAATCAAAGGGATCACACAAACAAGACTAGTGTCTGCTAATACTAACTGATAGAATCAAAAAGGGAGGGAAAGATCCAACATGGGAAGTGGGATACACAGCAGACTCATAGAATGGCAGATGACCTAAACAACACTCTGGCCTCAGAATCAGCCCTTAAGGCATTTGGATCTGGCTCAAGAGCCCATGAGAGTATTGTAGGCATGGAAAGCCAAGATACCATGGAAAAGAAAAAAAAGAAGACCTAAATGAAAGATCTCTGTGAGTGAGATCCCAGTGGAAAGAACGGGGCCATCAAAGAAGGAGGCACCTTTCTCTGAAGGGAGGAGAGAACTTCCACTTTGACTATGACCCTATCGGAATAAGATCAAAGTCAGCGAACTCTAAAGGCTTCCATAGCCCTGGCAACTCATGACTAGAGCCTAGGGAGATTACTGACGCCATGAACAGGAGTGTCAAATTGTTAAGTCAGCAACAGGAGTCACTGTGTACTTACATCTCATGTGGGATCTGTCCTTAATGTGTTGTCTAATGTGTAGTGATGCTATAACTAGTACTGAAACAGTATTTTTATACTTTGTGTTTCTGCGTGGGTACAAACTGATGAGATCTTTACTAATTATATACTGAATCGATCTTCTGTATATAAAGATAATTGGAAATGGAAAAAAAAAAAACCTGGTGTTAAATTGGAAATGGCATAGAAAATTAATTAATTTTTCAAAAAAACATTATGTAGGATCTCTGTCTTTAATGTGCTGTACACTCTTATTTAATGCTATAACTAGTACTCCAACAGTATTTTTTTTCACTTTGTGTTGCTATATGGGGGCAAACTGTTGAAATCGTTACCTAATATATACTAAACTGATCTTCTGTGTATAAAGAGAATTGAAAATGAATCATGATGTGATTGCAAGGGGAGAGGGAGCGGGAAAGGGGAGGGTTGTGGGTGGGAGGGAAGTTTTGGGAGGGGGAAGCTTTTGTAACCCATAAGCTGCACATTGGAAATTTATATTCATTAAATAAAAGTCTAATTAAAAAAAAAACAAAGTTTGCAAATCAATCAATGTAATACACCACAATAACAAACTGCAGAAGAAAAACCATATGATTCTCTCAATAGATGCAGAGAAAGCATTTGATAAAATACAACACCCTTTCATGATGAAAACCCTAAGCAAACTGGGTATAGAAGGAACATTCCTCAATACAATCAAAGCAATTTATGAAAAACCCACGGCCAACATCTTATTGAATGGGGAAATGTTGGAAGCATTTCCACTGAGATTTGGTACCAGACAGGGATGCCCACTCTCACCACTGCTACTCAATATAGTTCTCAAAGTTTTAGCCAGAGCCATTAGGCAAGAAAAAGAAAGTAAGGGATACAAATTGGGAAGGAAGAACTCAAACTATCCCTCTTTGCAGATGATATGATTCTTTATTTACGGGATCCAAAGGACTCTACTAAGAGTCTATTGGAACTCATAGAGGAGTTTGGCAAAGTAGCAGGATATAAAATCAATGCACAAAAATCAACAGCCTTTGTATACACAGGCAATGCCATGGCTGAGAAAGAACTGCTAAGATCAATCCCATTCACAATAGCTACAAAAACAATCAAATACCTTGGAATAAACTTAACCAAGGATGTTTAAGATCTCTACGATGAGAATTACAAAATCTTAAAGAAAGAAATAGAAGAGGATACCAAAAAAATGGAAAAATCTTCCATGCTCATGGATTGGAAGAATCAACATCATCAAAATGTCCATTCTTCCAAAAGCAATTTATAGATTCAATGCAATATCAATCAAAATACCGAAGACATTCTTCTCAGATCTGGAAAAAATGATGCTGAAATTCATATGGAGACTAGGAGACCTGGAATAGCTAAAGCAATCTTGTACAACAAAAACAAAGCTGGAGGCATCACAATACCAGATTTGAAGACATACTACAGGGCAGTTATAATCAAAACAGCATGGTACTGGTACAGAAACAGATGGATAGACCAATGGAACAGAATAGAAACCCCAGAAATCAATCCAAACATCTACAGCCAACTTATATTTGATCAAGGATCTAAAACCAATTCCTGCATTAAGGACAGTCTATTCAATAAATGGTGCTAGGAAAACTAGACTTCCACATGCAGAAGCATGAAGCAAGGCCCCTACTTTACACCTTACACAAAAATTCACTCAACATGGATTAAAGACTTAAATCTATGACCCGACACCATCAAATTATTAGAGAACATTGGAGAAACCCTGCAAGATATAAGCACAGACAAGGACTTCTTGGAAAAGATCCCGGAGGCACAGGCAGTCAAAGCCAAAACTAACATTTGGGATTGCATCAAATGGAGAAGTTTCTGTACTGCAAAAGAGGCAACTGACAGAATGGGAAAAAATATTTGCAAACTATGCAACAGATAAGGGGCTAGTAACCAGAATCTACAAAGAGATGAAGAAACTCCAAAAGAACAAAACAAACAACCCACTCAAGAGATGGGCCAAGGACCACAATAGACATTTTTCAGAAGAGGAAATCCAAATGGCCAAGACACATGAAAAAATGTTCAGGATCACTAGCCATCAAGGAAATGCAAATCAAAGCCACAATGAGGTTTCACTTCACCCGGGTTAGAATGGTGCATGTACAGAAATCTACCAACATCAGATGCTGGTAAGGATGTGGGGAAAAAGGGACACTAACCCACTGTTCGTGGGAATGCAAACTGGTAAAGCCACTATGGAAGTCAGTCTGGAGATTCCTCATAAACCTGAATATAACCCTACCATTCAACCCAGCCATCCCACTCCTTGGAATTTACCCAGAGGAAATTAAATTGGCAAATAATAAAGCTGTCTGCACCTTAATGTTTATTGCAGCTCAATTCACAATAGCTAAGACCTGGAACCAACCCAAATGCCCATCAACAGTAGACTGGATAAAGAAACTATGGGACATGTACTCTATAGAATACTATACAGCAGTAAAAAACAATGAATTTTTTAAAAGCCATACTATTTAGACAAACAGATCATATTACTTTGCTGTAAAATTCTAAATCTAATAAAAGATTCCAGAATTGGACAGCACCGTGGCTCAACAGGCTAATCCTCCACCTAGCAGCGCCGGCACACTGGATTCTAGTCCTGGTCCGGGCACCGGATTCTGTCCCAGTTGCCCCTCTTCCAGGCCAGCTCTCTGCTGTGGCCCGGGAGTACAGTGGAGGATGGCCCAAGTGCTTGGTCCCTGCACCCCATGGGAGACCAGGAGAAGCACCTGGCTCCTGGCATCGGATCAGCACGGTGCGCTATAAAGCAGGAACAAATGGACAGGAAGGCTGGAGGTCAAGGGGTAAAGACTAGGTTAGGGAAAAAAGCCAGCTTATTAAATCCTTAAAAAGAGAAAGGAGAAGGAAATAGAGAAGTATGGTTATGTTCTTCTGGAATTACATTCTTATGCAATCTGTTCTCTTTGTATTAATAAAAATAAAAATGTTTAACAATTGAAAGTTCATTCCTTTATTGCATCACTACTGCCTCATTCCAACACTCTATAAAAACAGAATCCAAAGGCAGGCACAGGTTGCAGGGAGGGGCACAGTGCAAGTGGCAGTGACAGCCCTATTTCTCTAATATCAAATTCTGCACCCCAACTTCTAATCCAGCAAAGTGCTACACATCACCCAAAATCAATTTCAGAAAATAAAACACTTAGGACAAAAGCTCAGAGAAAATCAATGTCTCCATTATCCTTTGCCTGTGAAGTACTCATAAAAATTAGCATGCTGCTAAAGAAAGTGAGACGATGGCCAAGCTATGTATAAAGAACACAGGGCTGCAAAGTCAGCAGGCAGTTTGGTGTTTTATGAGCACCCAAAGTGAACTGCAGATGATGGAAGGGGATGCATCACAGAATGGGAGCTGAGGAGGCAGCCCAGCCAGCAGTGAACACCAAGCCTTTAACCTGAGATTGATGAGTATTTGTGAAGTGTACAGATGAGGTCTACCTATAACAACAGTAATTACTTTCTCCTTAGGACACAAGGCAAAACACATTTTTTTCCACTTTTTATCTGTTTTTCATTTTATTTGAAAGACAGGGGGATATGGAGTGGAGGAGAGATTTCTTCCATTTTCTGGTACCCACCCAAATGCTCACAACAGCAGGCAATGTTCAGCCTGAAGCAAGGACCCTGGAACTCCATGCAGGCCTGGGTGAGTTCAGTTAATTCTGAGGACACACAGTCTTCAGGGACACCTGTCTTTATAAAGACACATCTCAATACAAAATAAAACTCCCTACTCAGGACTTTGGAGATCCAAGAGAAAACTCAAATATTTTGAAGATGAGTGCAAAACAGAAATCTGGAGACTTCTGTGAGCCAACAAGTTCCCTGCCTACCTGAGAATCAGCCTGGTCACCAGGGAGATCAAGGGAAGAGAACCAAGCAAACCACTTGAGACCTGTGCCCAGAGTCTTATTTCTTGAGTGAGCATAAAGGCAGCCCAGTCATTGGGCACTGGCAGTTTTGGACCACCTTAATCCTGAAGTGGGTACACAAACTAGTCAACTCCAATTTGGGCTGAGTTATCAGACTGGAAGTCTGGACAAAGATTGTCACCCATTAAGGAATCTGGACACAGGAATGGACAAAAAAGAACCATCAGGAGATGCGCACAATAGGAGTCAGAGTACTAAGTGGGTAATAAATGCACAGATCCTAGACCAAGGCAACAGGCAAGGCCAACCTTCTCTTTTGTTACAAAATCTTCTTATTTTATCTTAAAGGCCTTGAGAAACAGATCTGCAGACATCTCATGTGTAAGACAAACATGCATCATTCATAATTGGCCTATAAATATTAGCATTCTTGTCCTGATCAATGAGCCTCAAGAACTAGCTCAGGGAGGGGCAATTAAAGGGAATCACTTCAGTCTCCTTTCTAGGGAAGTATACATCCTCCATGAACTGCTTCTTACAAAACATTTCTCCAATTTTCTAGGAGAAATACATCAACTCTGAAGAGGCTACTTTGTTTTTTTTCCATAGAGCCCAATACCTGTCTTGGGAATCACCTGTGATACCAGGTAGATGGATAAGAAAGCCAATTGGAATAATCTACTAGAAGACAAGATACTTTACCCAAATCACTATATTTCACTCTACAGAAAAATGCAAACTGAATCACAAAGAACTCCAGTCGATCAATCCCCTGGTTTAAGCAAAGGGCATATCTGCGTTACTCCAGATATGCAGGCCTCCCTTTCTGTTGTACCTTCATGTGGACTATCTGCATAGGGATACAGAGTGAGGGGGAGGCTGCAGCTGTAAAAATGGTCAATGTTTCAATTATGAAACTGATTTTTAATTATCTCAAATTCAGTCATAAAAATTCTGCTCTAAGCAAGACACACATAAAGCCAAGCTCATCCCTTTCTCAACAAAAATTTAATGCTAACTGCATATTTAGGAGTGTACTACTGCATTTAATTCCAGTACTTCTCTACATCTAATTTTTTTAGGATTTTATTTATTTATTTGAGAGGTCGAATTATAGACAGTGAGAGGAAGAGACAGAGATAAAGGTCTTCCATCTGCTGGTTCACTCCCCCAAATGGCTATAACAGATGGAGCTGCTCTGATCTGAAGCCAGGAGCCAGGGGTTTCTTCTCTGCCCCTCCTTGGGTAGAGGGGCCTAAGCACTTGAGCCATCTTCTACTGTTTTCCCAGGCCATAGCTGAGAGCTGGATCAGAAGAGGAGCAACTGAGGCTAGAACTGGTGCCCATATGGGGTGCCAGTGCCACACTACCAGCCCTTCTACATCTCATAAGCACATCTTATCTGTAAAAAGAAAACTGAAAAGTAAAGTGAGTCAACTATATCACAAATTATGTTAGAAATTATCTCTAATTTAAACAAAAAAGGAAAACCCTAAAGTAGAAAGGGTTAATTTTGGCAATCTGCACCAAATGTGTTAGAAGATACTGGCTCCTGACTTTAATCCAGTCCAACTGCAGCTGTTGTGGCCACCAGGGGTGTGAACTAATGGATAAATGATTTATGTCTCTCTCTTTGTAACTCTGCCTTTCAAATAAATAAATATTTTTAATTTTTTAAAAAATTTAACAAATGGCCCTGAATATTCTGACTCATCTTGACATGTAACAGGAGCCAAGAAAGTTGCTGCTGACTTTAGTAGTGCCTCCTCAATCCATTCTATAAGAAAAAAAATATGTATTTCTTTTGCTAGCCAAGCACTCAAATCCAAAAGAAATAATACTACCCAGTACAGCTCTGTTTAAGGCTGCTCCTGCACTGAAGAAAAGTAAAGGAGCAAGGGGCCCAAACCCTGGTGGCAGGGTGACAGTCCCCTCCTCACTCTGCATATGTGTTTCTGGTTAGAGATGGAGACAAAGGCAACTCCAGATACTGCAGCGGTACACAAACAGCCTCAATCACAGACACACCTTGTGTGTGTGCAACAGAAGGAGAGCACAGAGCACTATGTAAGGGAGGAATACATTGAACAAAAAGGAAAGGATGTGAATGGATGTAGCAAAGAATTTCCCCACTCTGCTGATCACGATCTCAAGGATGTCCAGACCAGAATTCCATTTCACTTTGGAAAGCCCACTCCATAAAGTTCTCTCCACCTAGGTGTATTCTTCTGTGAGGAATCTGTCTTCCTGTGAGAGAGGGCACTACCACAGACTGAGAACCAGTCAAAAAGCAGAGTGATGGCTTTAATTCTCAGAGGTGAATGGACAACCACATCTATGAATTCTGCCTTGAAAAATAAGCTTCCTTCTGCTCTAGGAAGCTATATAGGTTTGGGCTAAAATGAGAAACACAGAGACCAGCTGGTCTGTTAGGCGAGAAGAAAGGAAGCTTGAGTTCCAGTTGTTACTTTGTAGCATGTTAGTTTTGAGAGGATTTCATTTTCCACTTCTATTTGAAGAAATGGAAAGGTAGAATCAGTGCCAGCCTAACACATGGCAGCTTTAGCCACTGATGACATCACAGCTTGCTACCCAAAAGTGGCAGCCAAAATAAACTCAACAAATGAGCACCAAAATAAAACAGAAGAGTCTAACATAATACCAACAGTTGTTCAGCAGATATCACCAAGATCTTGACACACAAGTCATCAGAAGGACAAAGGGTGGGTCTGGCTTTGTGGCACAGTGGATTAAGCCACCACAAAATAAAATGCTGGGATCCAATATGTGTGTCCACCCTTTAAAAAAGATTGATTTATTTGAAGGTCAGAGTTTTGGGGGCCAGTGCTGTGGCACAGCTGGTTGAGGCACTGGCCTGCATCCCATATGGTCCCTGGTTTGGGTCTTGGCTGCTCCACTTCCAATGCAGCTGCCTGCTAATGTGCTTTGGAAAGTGGCACAGTATGGCCTAAGTCCTTGGCCATATATCCACATGGAGATCTGGAAGAAGCTACTGGCTTCTGGCTTCAGATCAGCTCAGATCTGGCCACTGCAGCCATTTGGGAAGTGAAGTGAACCAGCAGACTGAAGACCTCTCTATCTGTCTCTATCTCTATCGTAACTCGGTCAAATAAATAAAATAAATCTTTAAAAAAAAAATGTCAGAGTTATAGAGAGGAGGGAGAGTCAGATGGGATAGCATTGTGGATTAGCAGGTAAAGCTGCTGCCTGCAGTGCTGGCATCTGGTATAGGCACCAGTTCATGTCCTGGCTGCTCCACTTCTGAACCAGTTCTCTGCTAGTAGCCCTGGAAAAGTACAACCTGGTCCAATACCTGGGTCCTTGCCACCCAAGTGGGAGACTTGAATGAAGCTCTTGGTGCCTGGCTTGGGCCTGGCCCAGTCTTGGCCATTGCAGCCATCTAGGGAGTATACCAGCAGATGGAAAATCTGTTTCTCATTCTCTCCCTTTCTCTATCTCTGCCTTGCAAATAAATAAATAAATGCTAAAAAAGAGAGAGATCTTCCATCTGACATGGCTGCAATGGCCAGGGCTGAAGCACACAGAATCCAGGAGCCAGGCACTTCTTCTGGGTCTCCCACATGGGTTACAATGGCCCAAACACTTGAGTCATCCTCTGCTGCTTTTCTCAGGCCATCAGCAGGGAGCTAGGTTAGAAGTGGAGCAACTGGGACATGAACTGCTGCTCATCTGGGAAGCTGGCATTGCAGATGGTGGCTTTCCCCATTGTGCCACAATGTCAGCCCCATGAGTGCCAGTTTGAGTCACAGCTGTTCCACTTCTGATCCAGCTCCCTGCTAACACAACTGGGGAAGCAGAAACAGATGGCACAAGTACTTGGGTCCTTGCACCAACATGGAACACTGGGTTGGACTTCCAGGCTGGGCCAGCATTATTCATTGCAGTCTCTTGAGTGAACCAGCAGATGCAAGATCCCCATCCTTCTGTCTCTGCCTCTTTCTCTGTAACTCTGCTTTAAAATAAAATTTTTAAATCTTAATAAAATATAGAGAAAGGGTGAGAGAGTAGCCACAGTAAAGTAACAGAGCAAAGCTACAGTTGTGCTGTCCCTCAGCAGCCTTCTGCCTTAAGTGGGAAGTCTCCGGCTTACAGACACTAACATAAAAGACACATTCACAACACATTTCAAAACAAAGATGAGAGGTTTACAAGGCATATTGATTTTATGATGACTTTCATTCATTAGGTACACTGGGTTTAGGTATATGCCTTTTGTGCAGCCAAGTTAACCCAGGGACTAATTCAAAGAGAAACATTGAGGAAGATGTGCTGCTAGGGGAGAGAGCTGCAATGTGCCATTGTTCTTGCAGCATCATAAAGAGAAGGAAAAGGGCTACTCATGTCCATGGTTATAAGGAGAACAGAAGCACAAACATTTCAGAAGGGGGGAGAAAATTTCAAATATAGTTATTTTAAGAACATAAAATGAAGTAAATTTCAGAATATAATGTGGGGTAGAAAAACGCCATCAGTTCATCAATTCTCACAGGGATCCAGGAAAACTGCCCTGCCTACCCATAGACCAAATGTTTCAGATACATTTTCTGATTAAATTCAGAAGATTACAGGAATCAGCACTCTGGGTGTTCAAATGCCAAATTAAGTTTTAGTTCCACTATGGGCAGATGTAGCCAATTACTCAGATCATGAGAAAAATTTTTCCATAAGAAGGAATATGAAATATTCAGTCACACAGAATAACTATGCTTGGTGCTCAAAGTGAACCCCAGGATAAGCACCCAGAAAACCTGTTAGGTCTTGGGGCCAGCTCCATGGTGCAGCAGTAAAAGTTTATTTATTTATTTAAAAGGCAGAGTTACAGAGAGGCAGGGCACAGAGAGGTCTTCTATGCACTGATTCACTCTGAAAATGGCTGCAATGCCAGAGCTGGATCTAGCTGAAGCCAAGAGCCAGAAGCTTCTGTCAGGTCTCCCATGCAGCGCAGAACTCAAGAACTTGGGCCATCTTCCACTGCTTTCCCAGGCCACGGCAGGAAGCTGGATCTCAAACAAGCACCCATACGTGATGGCAGCACTGTAGGTGGCAGCCTCACCTGCCATGTCACACTGCCAGCCCTCAAAATAAACCTATTTTAAAAAGCATTTTAAATGAGGGATGGGAGAGAGTTTGTTTATCCAAAGCAAGGATAACATAACATAACTACTACACAGAAGAAGCTCCTGGCTCCTGGCTTTGGATCGGCATAGCTGCGACCACTGTAGCCAATTGGGGAGTGAACCAGCAGATGAAGACTTCTCTCTCTCTGCCTCTCCTCTCTGTAGCTCTTTCAAGTAAAATAAATAAATCTTTAAAAAAAAAAAAAAGGTAACTACTAGTACTCATTAACTTAAAAAATATAGAAATTTAATGAAACTCAAAATATAACCAAAATCATCATCTACTACAAATTATAATCTTTACTCTGAGAGTCATATTAGACAAAATTTAACCCCTCCCTTCCTTTGAAAAATGCACATGGGACTGGTGTAGTACGTTAAGCAGACCCTGGCAGTGCCAGCACCCCACGTGGGCACTGGTTCAAGACCTGGCTGCTCCATTTCCAATATAGCTCCCTAATTCACCTGGGAAAGCAAAGGATGATGGCCCAAGTGTTTGGGCCCCTGAAATCAAGTGTGAGAACCAGAAGAAGCTCCTAGCTTCTCGTTTTAGCCTGGCCCAGCCCAAGTCATTGTGGCCATTTGAGGAGTGAACCAATGGATGGAAGACCTCTCTCTGTCTCTCCATCTCTCTGTAAATCTGCCTTTCAAGTAAATAAAATGAATTTTTTTTAAAAAAAACCCTATACAATGTAGTGTTTTGGTTATTCCCTCATACAAGGAAGGCTCAGATAAACTGTAGATGAATCCTCCTGGCTTGATGCAATTCAGAAGGAGGATTGCTTTCTGCCACCCTGTGCTAGACAGCAATGAGAGTTATTAATGGGAAGATGAGTGGACACATCAGACTGCTTCCTCACATGGCACCTTTTCTTAAAGACATCACTGCTACATTATCAGATTATGTCTCTCATGTGAAACATGTCTCTCCTAAAAATTTTAAAGAACTTGCCAGAAACTTTAGCAGAGCAGGGGATGATGTCCCAAGGACAGTGAGTTAGCCTGAATAGTCCAAGAAACCTGTTCTTGGCTGTTTTCAAGTTTGTATTAATGTACACACAACATAGTTGCTGAGAAAGTGTCTTACGGTTGTTTCCTGGGTGTGAAGTAACTCTTTTCAGCAGAAACACATAACAGCTTGTCCACTCACAAGCACTGTGATAGGGAGTACATGGGAGAAAAGGTCAAAAACACACTGGGTTTCAGAGGAAGAATGCTGTTACCCTAGCAACCTCTATCCAGGATTCCCTTTCTATTTTTACTTCCTAGGTAACCTCACTATGCTAAATGAGTTTCACAGATTATTAATCTGGTGACAACAGGACTCTAACAGAATCTATGAATCACTCAGTTAATCAAGTGAAAACTTCATTATACTGAAAGTCTATAGCACTAGTTTTTAGGGCCACATTGCTTTTTTTTAAAAGGTGTTTTATTTATTTATTTGAGAGGTAGAATTACAGATAGTGAGATGGATAGACAGAGAGAAAGGTCTTCCTTCTGCTGGTTCACTCCCCAGTTGGCCAAAATGGCCAGAAGAGCCACACTGACCTAAAGCCAGGAGCCAGGAGCTTCTTCGGGATCTCCCACATGGGTGCAGAGGCCCAAGGACTTGGGTCATCTTCTACTGCCTTCCCAGGCCACAGCAGAGAGTTGGATCAGAGGAGCAGCTTGGACTCGAACTGGTACCCATATGGGATGCTGGCACCACAGGCAGAGGATTAACCTACTGAGTTACAGTGCCAGCCCAAAGCCACATCTTTTACCGTACTGTGTGGGCATCTCTGTGGGGGGAGAGGGGCACATTTTCTCTTTTCTTCCTTACCCCTCTTCACATTAACACCTTGTACAAAGGCTTCCACAGACCAGTCATTTTGAAAATCTACCACTAATATCTCCCATGATGAAAATGTCATGGGGTTAAACACAGAACCCAGAATAAGAAAAGTAACTTGAAGCTGGTGTTGTGTCTGAGTGGGTAAAACCATATGGGTGCCGGTTCAAGACCTGGCTGCTCCACTTCTGATCCAGCTCTCTGCTATGGCCTGGGAAAGCAGTGGAAGATGGCCCAAGTGCTTGGGCCCCTGTGCCTGTGTGGGAGACCTGGAAGAAGGTCCTGGCTTCTGGCTTCAGATCCATGCAGTTGTGGCCATTTTGACCATCTGAGGAATGAACCAGCAGATGGGAGATCTCTCTCTCTCTCTCTCTCTCTCTCTCTCTCTCTCTCTCTGTGTGTGTGTGTATTTGCCTATCTGTAACTCTGCCTTTCAAATAAATAAATAAATAAATAAATAAAAAAGTAATGGGCCGGCACTGTGGCTCACTTGGTTAATCCCCTGCCTGCAACGCCGGCATCCCATATGTGCACCAGATTCTGTCCCGGTTGCTCCTCTTCCAGTCCAGCTCTCTGCTGTAGCCTGCAAAGGCAGTGGAGGATGGCCCAAGTGTTTGGGCCCCTGCACCCACGTGGGAGACCAGGAGGAAGCACCTGGCTCCTGGCTTCGGATCAGCACAGCGCACCAACCACAGTGGCCATTTGGGGGGTGAACCAATGGAAGGAAGACCTTCCTCTCTCTCTCTCTCTCTCACTGTCCAACTCTGCCTGTCAAATTAAAAAAAAAAAAAAGTAACTGGCCCTCTTAATTAAAACCATGTGGACTGTAAGATAATCAGCTCGGTGGAGCATTGAGTGACTGTAAAGAACTAGACAAGAAAAATTGATACTTTTCTGTATTTATGTTTTCGTAGCTCTCCACTATGAAAATCCAGATTGAAGTAGCTCATTATTAACTCACACGGTAGACTTGCATTAATTTCAGTTCACTACTCACTTTGCAAAGGGGTTAGCAGCAGGTAATAAAAGTTGACATTCCTAATAACATGAGAAGAAAGAAGGGTTGAAGACAGAAATCGAAAAGCAGGAAAATAAATCAACTACGTTTTCATGGCCTCAAGCTCCAGATTGAAAAAGGGTCTGTTAATTAAGCACGGAGGAGCGATCAATCCACAAAGCTACTGCACGCGCTTCCCGTGCTGCTGGGAACGTCAGCCAGACACAGAGCGCCCCAGCTGTCAGATTGTCCACAGCTCCAGCATGGGGGCCAGGAGCCAGATCCTACTCTGACCTTCCATCCCCACCTCTCCACCGCCTCGGGCTCCAGCTGAGGGCCACCGAGCCCCGCCCAGCTGGAGCTACCCGGGGATATAGCCGGAGGCCCAGCCACAAGGCATTCTCTGACCCACCCAGAGTGAGAACTGGGCTTAGTTAAATATAGGGAATGGGACTCCTTCCTTCCCATGCTCTCAACTGCCCTGCTTGTGCCATTGCTCACCCAGTGTACTTTAAGACTTTGAGCGCGGCAGCCCGTGGGACCGGCCGAGTGTCGGGAGACCGGGAAGCGGCGGTGGGAGACACAACACCTGCGCCCCAGCCTTGACTCTGCCGGAGAAGCTCCCAGGACCACTGAGAAGCAAGTGATCGAGGTCTGGGAGCCGCCACCCGCCATCGCACCCACCCCTCTCCCACACACGCGCAGATGCCCCTGCTGGTCCCCATACTTGCCGTGGAAAATCTCGGGAGCAGGTCCCCTTTCTTCAGGACACACGGGGAGCAGAGCTGAGGGTGGGACAGGAGAAGTCGCTGGAACTGGGGACCCACGGTGGCAGAGGCAGAGGCACAGAAGCGGCGGGCGGCAGGTCTGGGGCTGCGCTCCCGAACCGCCTGCAACTGCACTTGCAGAGCAAGACTCCCCAGTGAATGCGGGAGAAGGAGCAGCGCAGCCTCTCAGGGCCCTCTCTGATCAGGAAATGAGCTTCTGCTCCCAACTCCGAGCCGCGTGGAAAGGCACGCGCATGCGCACGTTCTTCCGCATGCACACGTTCTTCCGCATGCACACGCACAGGCGTCCAGAGAGGAAAACGGTAGAGCCTCGGGTGCCTCTGGGAAATGGAGTCCAGGCCGGGGCATCCCTGGATAGACTGACTGGCCCTCTCCTAGGGCTGCAGTGTGGGGTGGGCGGAGACAGGCTGGGAACCAGAGGGCGTTGGCTGTTGTTGACATCCCTCCTTCCCTTCCTTCCCACCCCAGACCTCAAGGGTCAGCTGCTGTTCTTCCTTTCTTGAACAAAATCTTAAGAAGTGACAGCCACTGCTGGGAGGCCCAAACCCCGGTTCCCTCACACACGCTGTTCCCCTCAGAAAAATCCTACTGGCTGCTTTATTCCTGGACAGCTTCTCTCAAGTAATGAATGACAAGGATTTCAATGTAACTCTTAGCACAGGTGCACACGGCATAGTTTAACATCTAGATTTGAGAACACAATTTTATTTGTGTCTTTTATTTGTGGTTCTTTTCAAAGCATTTTACACCACCCTCTAATTTACCAAGTACAAAAAAAAAAAAAAGAGAGAGAGAGAGAGAGAGAGAGAGAGAGAGAACTGGATACAGGACTAACATTGCCAAGTATCTTCTAGGGGCCAGATTACCAGAGTAAACGCCTTACTTTGTATCAATTATACCTCAGGTTAATTCTGGAGACAGTGTTCTCAACTTACAAAGAGAAAGCTGAGGTGGAAAGAGATTAGAATTAAATTTGCCCATGGAAGTATGGAAAAAAAAAAAAAGCCTAGGTTAAAGGCCAACCAAAGTGAAATATTGGTTTAAGAAATCTTTTGGGACCAGCACTGAGGCATAGTGGGCTAAGCCTCTGCCTTCAGCACCGACATTCTATATGGGGGCTGGTTCAAGTCCCCGCTGCTCCACGTCCAATCCAGCTTTCTACTCTAGCCTGGGAAAGCAGTCGAAGATGGCCCAAATGCCTGGGACCCTGCATCCACATCAGAGACCCAGAATTTCCTGGCTCCTGGCTTTGGATCAGCTTAACTATGGCTATTGCAGCCATTTGGGGAGTGAACAAGTGGATAGAAGACCTCTCTCTCTGCCTCTGCCTCTCTGTAACTCTGCCTTTCAAATAAAAAAAAATCTTCTTTTAAAAAATAAATATTTCTTTTATCTTGGGGCCCAGTTTCTAAAACCCAAATTTCTCATCTCTAAAATAAATGCAGAAATAATAAAAATAAAATAAATGCAGGAAGAGGAAGAGTATCTACAATCCTAGTCTTCACTGTAGAGAAACACATAGGATTATAACTTCTCTAAAAAAGAAAGGAGGTTCAAAGTTGCTATTGCTATATGGTTATTTTTCTCATGTTTAATATCAAGATAGCATATAAATATTATACATTCTTAGGTATATGTGTGGTGTTTGATTTTTAAGATTTTAAGTAGAAATGTAAATGGAAGCAGGATGACATGGAGTTCTGTTTGTGATTACTTCTGTTGATTATAATTCATGGGATTAGAATTGCTGGATTAGGGCCGGCGCCGCGACTCGCTAGGCTAATCCTCCGCCTTGCGGCGCTGGCACACCGGGTTCTAGTCCCGGTCGGGGCGCCGGATTCTGTCCCGGCTGCCCCTCTTCCAGGCCAGCTCTCTGCTGTGGCCAGGGAGTGCAGCGGAGGATGGCTCAAGTGCTTGGGCCCTGCACCCCATGGGAGACCAGGATAGGCACCTGGCTCCTGCCATCGGATCAGTGCGGTGCGCCGGCCGCAGCGCACCAACCGCGGCGGCCATTGGAGGGTGAACCAACGGCAAAAGGAAGACCTTTCTCTCTGTCTCTCTCTCTCACTGTCCACTCTGCCTGTCAAAAAAAAAAAAAAAAAAAAAAAAAAGAATTGCTGGATTAGGAATGCTTAAATATATCCATTCATTTCACACTAATGTTTATTATGTCAGGCAATATTCTTTGTGTAGACTGCTTTTTCTTGCCAGATTGAAAATTCAGGAGGGCAGGAAACATGTTTCCTTTGACATTAAAACTCAGCATCTTGTTAGAGTCATTCTTTTAGTTGAATGAATAAATGAGGCTATAAAAATTAAATAAATACAATTTCTGATCCCCAAGAACTACCTAGTTGAAGAGACAATGAAATAGATATCTATTTGATGACTGCCACAATTAGATGAATGTATAATTTGTTGCTCAGAGACAACTTTGATAATAAAAAAGACATGTTAATAATGACACAGGGCTGAAATATATAAACAGAAACCATCCAGGGCCAAGCAGGT
Source organism: Lepus europaeus (assembly GCF_033115175.1). Lineage (NCBI taxonomy): Eukaryota > Metazoa > Chordata > Mammalia > Lagomorpha > Leporidae > Lepus > Lepus europaeus. The sequence continues at coordinate 60,427,273 of NC_084847.1, read as the reverse complement.
TAAATGTTCACCCTAGCTTTGTAAGGCTTTCCATTCACTATTTAGTAAGCATTTACTGAGCATTCTTTTGTGTGGTGTGTTGAAAGAACTACCAGCCACATGATTTTCCTAGATATTGGAATAAGAGAACCTGAGCAATCAGAAAAAGATTGGGATGAACTAAGAGGCTTTTGAAACAAAGGTAAGAAAAACAAAAAGCAGAGAGGTCAATTAAAAAGTATATCAAAGGTAATTTAGTAGGACCTGAACCAAGGTATGGTGGTAGTGGGAATGAAGAAGAGGCGACATTACAGGGAGATCCAAAAGGCAGAAACAACAGGATTTCAGTGGTAGATGAGGCAGGAGGGAACTCATGTGTAAACCTTCATTTGGATTTTATTATTTAATGGACAAGGTGTTCTCAGTACATTCATGTTCATCAGTAATAAAAGGCTACCTCCAACTGACTTATAAACTTCCCCTAAATCCAGGACACAATCTCATGGGTAACTACGTATCTATAAGCCTTATGTTGATCATCAAGCCAAATATTTTTAACTGCTACAATCTACAATGGTCCTCATTATGATGCAGTTACTTAGAAACTAGAACACATAATCCATGTCTATAAGAAAGGTCTAAATAAAAAAGTAAAATTCAGGAGTTACTGCTGTGGCACAGCAGGTTAACACCCAGGCCTGAAGTACCGGCATCTCATATAGGCCCCTGTTTGAGACCCTGCTGCTCCACTTTCAATCCAGCTCTCTGCTGTGGTCTGGGAAAGCAGTAGAGGATACTTGGTCCCCTGTACCCGCATGGGAGACCCAGAGGAAGCTCCTGGCTGCTGGCTTCAAACCAGCACACCTCTGGCCATTGTGGCCAATTGGGGAGTGAATCATCAGATGGAAGACCTCTCCCTCTCTCTCTCTCTCTCTCTCTCTCTGCCTCCCCTCTCTCTGTATAACTCTGATTTTCAAATAAATAAATAAATGAATGAATAAATATTTGTAAAAAGAGTAGTAATGGTCAATATTTATAAAAAAAGTTAAGTTAAAGCACCCACAAAATCATATAATTCAAAGCTAAATTTGGAATACCTCGCTAACTCACAATTTATATATTCACCAACCTTAGGTAACTAAAGCACAATTAAGCAGAAAAGAAGTAAAAAAAATTTTCCCTGGGGAGGGGCCAGCACTATGGCATAGTGGATAAAGCTGCCACCTGCAGTGCCAGCATGCCATATGGGCATCGGTTCAAGTCCTGGCTGCTCCACTTCTGATCCAGCTCTCTGCTATGGCCTGGGAAAGCAGTAGAAGATGGCCCAAGGCCTTGAGCCCCTGCACCCATGTGGGAGACCTGGAAGAGGCTCCTGGCTCCTGGCTTCAGATTGACACAGCTCTGGCCATTGCAGCCAATTGGAGATGAACCAACAGATGGAGGACTTTTCTCTCTCTTTCTTCCTCTCCTTCTCTCTCTGTGTAACTATTTCAAGTAAATAAATAAATCTTTAAAAAACAATTTCCTGGAATAGCCAAAATGCACATTATAAAGTCCAAGTAAGGTGTCTAGCCACTGGCTCATCATCATGACACATAAAAAACTCACTCTGTCCTGGCTACTCTGATACGAGCGGATGGACACAAGGCAGAAAAGAAAGCAATAGGTTTGAGCAGTGAATAAATGGAAAGGGCTCCAACAACAATGCTGCAGAGCTCTGTGGCTCCTAACTGAATGTGATATGCAGGCAGGCATCTCCTTAATTCCTGCCATGCTCTCAGTTTTCATAGGACCGTAGAACTGAGCACGACAATCAGAGCTTTCAAGGCCAACATCCACAATTCACTTAGTGATAGTGGAGCACTGTAGCTTTGCTTCATGAGTACAACTAAACCTCCACACTTTATATGTCATCCTGTTTGGATCCACTGGAATTGGTGAGCATATGGGGTTAGAGGGAGCAGAGGAGCAGGGTGTGTGAGGGTCTCATGGTGGTGGTAGCTGTGCAGAGGGAGGGGTGGAGGAGGAGGAGAAGAGCAAGAGCCCCTAGCACTGTGGGAATGAGGAGCAGAGGATGAATGGAGACAGGGGTGACTTGTCTGTATTATGCCTGGTACTCTCCTGGGTATAATTGACGCAACACTAATAATGTGAATATCATGATTACCCTAAAGGCAATTTCAGTCCTGGTGGATGGATGACAAGGACATAGATAATTAAAAACAATGTGACAAAAGTTGTAGGTGCACAATACAATCACCTACATCATTTGTGGATGCCATGCCCATCAGGCAGGAACCACCAGGTTAAGGTCAGATCTCAGGGCTGGCATTGTGGTGTAGAGGGTAAAGCCACCCCCCAGCAGTGCCAGCATCCCATATGGACACTGGTTCAATTCCCAGCTGCTCCACTTCTGATCCAGCTCTCTGCTGTGGACTGGGAAAGCAGATGGCACAAGCCCTTGGGCCCCTGTACCCTCATGGGAAGACCAGTGCAGCTCTGGCTATTGCAGCCACCAACTGTGAAGTAAACCAGTGTACGGAAGACCTCTTCTCTCTCTGCCTCTCCTTCTATCTCTGTGTAACTCTGACTTTCAAATAAATAAATAAATAAATCTTTTTTTAAAAAAGAGTCAGATCTCAGAGGTAGCAGAGCCCAGAAATGACACCATTGTATGACATGAAAATAGGCAGATGGTAGGTAGAAGCTTGGTAACTGAAGCTGGGATCAGCACATGGATCTTGACTGGCAGGCTGTCAAACCAATCATTAACCTGGACAAGGCTGGGATCTCCCAACTTCTATCCTAGTGTCCATGTCTTTGCAGAGAGGTATAACCAAGAAAGAGAAAATCATCTCTGGCTTTGGCTGAGGGGACTGTGGGAGCTCCCCACATTTGAAGCCAGAATCTTTTTAATCCTGAGATTCCCTCTTTCATAGGAAGGCTTTTCTGTCCTTGTCTTCTTAGCATAAACCTCTCAAGCCACCAGACCTCCCATAGCCCCACATCACAGGGCACATGTGAATGTGAGTGGCTGAATGAACAGAATCTTGAGGTATCATGTACATGGAAGACTCATGAATCTATTCTCACCTTATGGGTGTACTTGAAGGGGAGAAAACTGAGGCAGGGGACATTGGTCATGTTCAACCATAGAATCCTCCTTACAAAAAAAAAAAAGAAAAAAAAAAGAGAAAAGAAAACCGTATTCACACTTCAGAAATGCACAGTCTCCCACCCTGAGTACATGCTCTAACAATGACAAATCCCCTAAGACCAGAGTTGGGCAGGCACTGTCTTGACAGTGTAGAAAACATTTGGGGGGGGGGAAGCCCTGCCCCTCTAGAGCCCATTGGTCAAAGGAGCCAGCAGAAGACTCAGGGGCTTGCCACATCACACATCTGCCCACAGAGAAGGATGGTCACAGATGTGCTGTGAGCTGTGGCCTCGTGGTACTGGCTGCCGCTGTTGACACATCAGGGATGACTGGTGGCAGTGGTTTGAGCTAATCCTGCCTCTGCCTGGCCAGCACTGCAGTATGCATGGAGCGAGTCTGCTCCCGGACTGCCTGATGAGGCCAAGGGATGTGTGTAGACCTACAGTCAGAGGAAGTGTGAAGCACTGGCCTCAAGGTTGGAAAGTTGCCATAGCAACAATATTTTCAGAAGGTGATGTGGCAGGGGTAGCCCTGAAAGGCAGGGTGGCCTCCTGACTACATGTCCTTCCCCTTATGCTCCTCTGAACTTAGATGAGCCTGAGTTGAGTGCAACAACCTGGGTGGGTGATGCTGAGAGACCACCAGATGAGATTCTGGTTAATGTATGCAGGTTGTGGGTCATAATGACAACCAAATGTGCAAGGTTGGGTGCTGTCCCATGTGTTCACCCACATGCCTGATATGAGTGAGGGTCAGACAGAGGGAGAGTGGGCCATGGGATTTTCAAGAAGGACCTGTGAGCAAGTGAAGCAGGCTGATTTCTTACCTGGGGCTACTAGAGAAGAAGAAAGGTTTGCAGGCTAGAAAATGAGCAAAGAGACAGGAAACGCTGCATCTCCTTTGCCCCTTCCCCAAGATGCACACCCAAGGTTAGCAATTGCACTCCTCTTAAATCTGAATTGGTGCCAGTAATGATGTTGGAACTTGTGAATAAAGGGCCTAAGGTGGCTAATATTCTGTTTGTCTTCCCTACAGATGGCCCAACAAATGATATTTGCTTAAAACAAATATAGGCATGCACATAGCTTGAGACTAGACTGAGAGTTCTTGCAAAATATAGTACCAGAGAAAGGGCCAGAGAAAGATGGCCCACGTACAGGGGTCTCTGCACCTGTATGGGAGACCTGGAAGAATATCCAAGGCTCTTGGCTTTGAATCAGCTCAGCTTTGGCCATTGTAGCCATCTGGGGAGTGAACCAACAGATGGAAGACCTCTCGCTGCTTCTGCCTCTCTATAACTCTGCCTTTCACATAAACAAATAAATCTTTAAAAAAAAAAATCTGTGCAGAAACTGGCAGTGCAACACTTTGGGGTGCTCTGCTATGAGCTGCTGGTGGGAAATCCACCCTTTGAGAGCGTCTCTCACAGAGACATACAGACGCATCCTAAAGGTGGATGTGAAGTTTCCTGTAACAATGTCTTTGGGAGCCCGAGACCTGATATCCAGGCTTCTGAGATAGCAGCCATCAGAGTGGCTGTGACGTCGATGTGGCGTCCGCATCCACCCACTGCCCCTGGCCCAGATCCTGAGGCACCCCTGGGTCCAGGCCCACTACCAGAGGGTGCTGCCTCCTTGTGCTCATCCAGCTTCCTGAATCCTGTCTGCCTCTGTCTGCATTTGTGCAGGGAGCTCTCCTTGCTCTGCTAACTCATCTATTTTTTGTTTGTTTCCTTTTTAAGATGCAAGATATAAATTAACAAAAGCTGAATTGTTTAGTACCAGCTGAAAAAAAAATGCAGAGGATCTCTACAGCTAAACCCAAGACTAGGAACTTTATTTAAAGAAATGCCTACAGGGCTGGTGTTGTGGTGTACCAGGTACAACTGCCATCTGATTCAGCATCCCATATGCTGCTGATTTGAGTCACAACTGTTCCACTTTGATCCAGCTCCCTGCTAATGGCCTCGGAAAGCAATGGAAGATGGCCCAAGTTTTTAGGCTTCTGCATCCATGTGGGAGGAAGCTTTTGGCTCCTGGATTCAGATCAGCACAGCTCTGGTCATTGTGATCAATTGGGGAGTGAACTAGCAAGTGGAAGATTCTCTCTTTGCTTTTTCTTCTCTCTGTGTGTAACTCTTTCAAATAAGTAAATCTTAAAAAAAAAAAAGAGTTGTATATATACTTATTTCAGAATATGTGACTGATCACCTAATGAAGATTTATCAAAGTTATAAAATAAAAATCCTCAGATTTATAATTTATACAATTTATAAAATCATCAGATAAAATAAATCTGGTTTATAACTGGTTGAATCACTCTAAGTGGATGGATGTTATTTCAAAATTAATAGGGAGTTTATTTTGACCAAATATTTTAAGCCCCTTTGGCATCCTTAACAGATTTCTCAGAATCAAGGTTCTAAATTTTTTCACATTGAGATTTCCAACAGGAACCCTTGATGTTTCAAAGGATATATCCTATCTTGTAGAGGTAATAGCTGATTATGCAATTTAGATTGTATGTAAAATACTGTCATGAAATTATGCTCAATTTTAAATTATATTAATATAGATATACCATTGATATATAAATTTCCCAAAAGTTATATAAGTTTTAAAATCTGATAGTTCTGTTGTATTGTTATCAGTCATGATGGTTATCTTGATAAAAAGGAGACCCAGAGGCCTAAGGGAGACAATAGGTTTGTAAAATCATTCCGTTTCTTTCTTTCCTTTTAAAAAGATTTATCTATTTTTTTGAGAGGCAGAATTCCAGAGAAGAAGAGACAGAGGGAGAGAGATCTTCTGTTGGTTCACACCCCAAAGGGACACAATAGCCAAGGATGGGCCAGGCTTCGGTGATCATGTCTGCTTTATTAACAACCATGTATACTTTTTAAAGGGCAGGCAGCAGGAGCATAACTAACTCAGGGCAATACTAATTCTACAGGATGAAGCTGACATTGGCACTGCTATGCTTCTCTGTTCAGCTGGAAGAGTAGATTTCCAGGTGGGCCTGGGCCACACCCAGGAGCAGTTTACCTGATTGGTGGTGGTTAGGGGAAATGCACTCAGGGATCCCATTGCCTGCCAGGAGGGAGGCCGTGGGGTCCCTCCCGGGAGGCATGGTGCACCATGCCCTTTCAACCTCCTGCATGGGCAAGGCAGGCAGTCTGACAGGATCACCCATATCTCCCAAATGGGTGCAGGAGCCCAAACACTTGGCCATCCTCTGCTGCTTTCCCAGGTGCATTAGCAGGGAGCTGGATCAGAGTGGAGCAACCAGGACTTGAAGTGTAACCCATATGGGATGCTGGCATCAGAGGTGGCAGCTTAACATGCTATGCCACAATGCTGGCCGCCTCTTTAGTTGCTTTGTTACATGCTGTATGGGAGGAATGTAAATGGCTCATGTTAATTAATCAATTTCATTTTAACCATGTATATTTAAAGACTTGTGCCATCCATAATTTTGTATTCTCTAAAAACACTTGAAATCAGTTTAACAGAAAATATTCTTAGTATCTTAGGCTACTTTAGACACTAATTTCCAGAATGCTGAGGGAAGGAAATAAACTAAAAACCCCATTAAACTGCTAGTAGGGGGCCATGCTGTGGCACAGTGGGTTAAATCCCAGGCATGAAGCTCCAGCATTCCCTATGGGCACCAGTTTGAGTCCTGGGAGCTCCCAACTAACGTTCCTGAGAAAGCAACAGATGCCTCAGGTCCTTAGGCCTCTACATCCACATGGGAGACCCAGAAGAAGCTCCTGGATCCTAGCCTCAGATCAGCTCAGCTCCAACTCTTTCAGCCACTTGGGGAGTGAACCAGCAAATGGAAGTGCTCGCTCTCTGTCTCTGTCTCTGTCTCTCTCTGTAACTGTCTATCAAATAAATAGAATTAGTTACATGAGATTGAATTAATCATATTTATGGGTTTCTATGCTTTTATTTAAATTTTTTTGGTTCTGCATTTCAGTGTTTCATCTAGATTCAGGAAGATTTCTACAATTTCTACTGGTTACTATACTTTAATATAGTTTTGTAAATAGATGGAAATGTTTACCTTTCCACCTACTTGATTCCTCTAAAATGCAAAACTCTTTTGATTTCTTGTGGCAGCGTTATTGTATGAGCTCAGTAAGAATCCATTATCAGGGCCGGCACTGTGGCACAGCAAGCAAAGTCACTACCTGTGAAGAAATATTAAAGATAGTAGACCCCCCTCTCCCTATTCCGTAAGTTTTACTTTTTGATTTTACCCTTCATTTTTACAGCAACCTTTGACCTGCTTTCTAATTTCTGGCTCAAAGAGGGTCGAGGTCTGCTTCTACTGACCAGGCATAAAGGAGCCAAGGCAGGAAGAGATAACATCGGAATGTGGGAAATGGCCCACCAAAACCTGTTTACCTCTACAGGTGCCCAGTTGGTGAAACACAGGAGCAGCCTCCTCTCTGATCTTCATGTCTGTTCCTAAAATGTTTAACTTAGGATTTATTCAGCCTTGGGAAATGTATGGTGAGAGGGACCCCTGCCCTACCCTGTTGTAAATCTTGTCTTTGCCTGATGTTATCTGTACTTTGCATATGTATACCTTCTCACCTTATGCTTGTAAAACGCCCTTACCTCCTTTGTGAACCAAATGGTTAGCTTGAAAGGCCCAAGTAACTATAAAAAGCTGATGTAAATTGTACTTAGGGTTGCTGGCTCACATTCATGACATGACCCCAGCATGCTGGTGAATAAAATACTCTACTTGCTTTTTGCATAAGCGCCTGTCTCTTGGTGTGTTATCTGCTCGGGCACGGCCATAACACCTGCAGTGCTGGCATCCCATACGGGCAATGATTCAGGTCCCGACTGCTCCACTTCTGATCTGGCTCTCTGCTATGGCCAGGGAAAGCAATGGAAGATGGTCCAAGCCCTTGGGACCCTGCACCAGTGTGGGAGAACCAGAAGAAGCTCCTGGCTTCAGATCAGCCCAGCTCTGGCCATTGTTGCCATTTGGAAGAGTGAACAAGCAGATGGAAGACATCTTTCTCTCCCTCTTGCCTCTGCCTCTTTGTAATTATGGCTTTCAAGTAAAAATAAATGATTTTTAAAAAAGAAGAATATATTATCATCATGCCAAAATATCATTGAAAACATTAGCAAACACAAAAATTATGCACAGAATATCTGGCATCATGAACTCCTAGCCTTGCAATTAGTGAATAGAGTTGTCACTTCTTAGTGAACCCCAAAACTTGAAAATACCAGATATTGCAGTTAAAAAAGAAAACATAAGCCTATCTTGGATTCAATTTTTAACTTTCAGAATTTCTGGACCAGACATTATACGTATTTAATGTAAGTAGTTAGCACACTGTAATACTCCTTCTTTCAGATCACAACTCTGTTCATTGCTCTTGTTTTATTTCAAAGATTTAGTTTTTCATTTATTTGAAAGGCAGAATTACAGACAAAGAGGGAGAGACAGAGAAAGAGAGGTCTTCCATCCGTGGTATACTCCACAAATGGCTGCAATATATGGAATGGGGCAAGGCTGAAGCCAGGAATCAGGAACTTCATCTGAGTCTTCCCCATGGGTGACAGGGGTCCAAGCACTTATATCATCCTCTACTGCTTTCCCAGGTCCATTAGTATGGAGTCAAATCAGAAGTGACTCAAATTGGCACTCACATGGGATGTAGGCATCAAAGATGGCAGCTGAACCACTGGGCCACAATACCAGCCCATGTTCATGGGCCTGAAAACTTTCACTGAGGTTAATAAGCATTTCCTGTGTACTTATATGATGTTAATTATGCTATTCTGCTATTCGCTTGCAACCTTGTTCATTGTTTTAACATATAACTTCTGCATAGCTTATATGCATAGATGTAACTCAATTTGTTATCATCTTGTTGGTTTGGTTAAACACTTTTATTTTGAACTTTGGGCCTATTGAATGGCATACTTCTACAGAAGTACAATTCCCAGCAAAATAATCCTGGCTAGGTACTTCAGGGTGACGACTTCTGTATACAACAGATAGATCTAAGTTTAACAATGGACTACAAATAAAGGTAGCCTGAAGACCACTCCTAAATCGTCATTGTTAATCAAATGTGACTAAAAACATATCTACACTGACATCTTCTCATCAAATGTTTCTATCTTGACATGGGTCTGCATGAAAAACGAGGTCAAATACAACTTTGCAACAAGAGACAGATGGAACATGATTGATCAGCTGTGATTTCAGAAATAGATCTTGATCACAAGGAAGAAACAAAAGTCAAGATGTAGTGAGTCACTGGTGTGAACTCTAAAGCAAATTCGATAAAGCAAAGAAGCTATAAAGATTTTTAATGAATGATGGATAGTAACTGGCACAAAATGACTCTGCTAGAACTATAATCTCTAGAGTGCTCTCCCATTTTGAAAAAGAGATGGGAACTAGATATGATACTTAATATTCTCACATCTGCTACATCTATATGCTATTTAAAATGATTGTCATTCTATGAGTCTGCTGTGTGGACTGCTTCCAGACTCAACATGTCTTAAAATGCAATGTCTGGCCTCATTCTAAGTCTTGTTTATTTTTGCTAAATATTTATTTATTTATTTGAAAGATAGTTTTACAAAGAGAGAGAGGGAGACAGAGAGATCTTCCATCTGCCAGTTCACTCCCCAAATTGCTGCAACAGCCAGAGATGGGCCCACCCAAGTCAAGAGCCAAGAGCTTCTTCCAGGTCTCCCAAGTGGTTGCAGGAGCCCAGGACTTGGACCATCCTCTGCTCATTTCCCAGGTGCATTATCAAAGATGGATCAGAAGTGGAGCATCTGGGACTCAAACCCATGCCCATATGATGCTGCCAAGGCAAGCAGTGGCTTTAACCTCTACACTAAAGTGGAAGCCCATGCACACAAAGTCTTAATCAATGACTCTTCCTGGTTTGAAACTGAAAGTTTTCAGGCAGAAAAATCACTGATTTCTCTGGTTTCATTTGAGGTACAGAAATGCTAGCATGTTGCGTTTATTGCTGCTGTAGAATGGTGATGCACCTGCAAGATAAAGCTATGCAGAAGCTGGCTGTGTAAACCTTCTATTTATGCAGAAGATCACTACAGCTAAACCCAGAACTAGGGAGTTTTTTCTTAAAGAAACACCTACAGCAGCTGCTGTTGTGGTGTAACAGGTGAAATTGCCAACTATGACTCCAGCATCCCATATGAGTACTGGTTTTAGTCTTGGCTGCTGCACTTCCAATCCAACACGTTGCTAATGGCCTTGCAAAAGCAGTGGAAGATGACCCAAGTACTTGTGCCCCAGCCACCCCGTCAGGAGACCATGAAGAAGCTCCTGACTCCTGGATTTGGCATGATCAAGCCCCGGCTGATGCCGCCATCTGGGGAAGTGAAACAGCAGGTGGAAGATCTCTCTCTCTCTCCCTCTCTCTCTCTCTCTCTCTCTCTCTCTGTTAGTTAATAAGTAAGCAAATAAATAAATTAAAGAAATGCCTACAACCTCCTCTCTTTTCATCCTTAAAATACCCTCACATTACCCCATAAATTTCATGAAGCACTCTAGGCTCTCGATGTTATCCGGATAATTTCTCTTCAAATGCAAAAAGAATAGGTTGACTTTTCCAAACACCTTGTATTGAAGAGACTACTCATTTTTCATCTTCTGTTCTAGACACCTTAAAAATCAATTGGCTATAGGTTAATGACTTGTCCTCTATTCTGCCCCATTGCTTAGTGTATCTGCTTTAATGCCAGTGATATGCTATTTTGATTACTATAGCTTTGTAAAATATATTAAGTAGTGTGACCATTCCAGCATTCTTCTTTTACTTCAATATTGACTTGACTATTCATTATCCTTCACAGTTCTGTACAATTCTGGGGACTTTAAAATATTTTGTTAAAGAGGGGCTGGTTGGCACTGTGGTTTAGTGGCTAACACCACCACCTGCAGTACCAGCATCCCATAAGCGTGCCAGTTCAAGTACCGACTACTCCACTTATGATTCAGCCCTCTGCTACGGTCTAGGATAGCAGTGGAAGATGGCCCAAGTCCTTGGATACCTGGAAGAAATCCTGTTTCCTGGCTTTGGATCAGCACCCTGCCCCAGCCTTTGTGGCCCTCTGTGGAGTGAACCAGTGGATGGAACACTTCATTCTCTGTCTCCGTCTCTCTGCAATTCTTTCAAATAAATAAATCTTTAAAAAAGTTTTGTTAAAGAATAACACTGAAACTTTGCAATTGCATTGAGTCTGTATATTGCTTTGGATAGTAAGAATATCCTAATACTATTCTAATTGATGAACTTGAGTAATATTTCAATTATTTCTGTTGTATTCAATTTCTTTTATCAATATTATAAAATTTTCAGCATTCAGGTAATTATCTTCCTAGATTAAATTCACTCCTATATATTTATTTTTTTCTGCTAGAATGTTTTTCAAAAATTGGTTCTTAGGTTATATAAATTCTTAATTTTGAATCTATAACAGTTGCAAAGAAAAAAGCATCTGGCAAAACCAACCCAGATTCATTATTTAAAAAATTCAAGAGACAGGGCCAGGGGCTGATGCTGTGGTACAGCAGATTAACGCCCTGGCCTGAAGCTCCAGCATCCCATATGGGTGCCAGTTCTAGACCCAGCTGCTCCACTTCCTATTGCTATGGCCTGGGAAAGCAATAGAAGATGGCCCAAGTCCTTGGGCCCCTGCACCCAAGTGGGGACCTGGAAGAAGCTCCTGGCTCCTGGCTTCGGATCATCAAAGCCAGAACTGTTGTGGCCATCTGGGGAGTGAAGCATTGGATGGAAGACCTCTTTCTCTCTCTCTCTCTCTCTCTCTCTCTCTCTCTCTCTCTCTCCTTCTCTTCTGTGTAACTCTGACTATCAAATAATTAAATCTTTAAAAAAGAGAAAGAGACAGGGTCAGTGTTGCAGTACAGATGGTTAGGCCACTGTCTAGAGCATCAGCATCCCATATGGTCACTGATTCAAGTCCCAGCTGCTCCACTTCTGATCCAGGCCTCTGCTACTTGCCAGGAAAAGTAGCAGTGGGTGGCCCAACTGCTTGCACCTATGTTGGAGACTTGGATGAAGCTCCTGGCTCCTGGCTTTGACCTGGCCCAGCCCTGCCATCAGTTGGGCCTTCATTTGGGGAGTTGAACCAGTGAATGGAAGATCTCTGTCTCTCCCTCTCTCTGTAATTCTGCCTTGTAAATGAAGTATATAAACTTTTTTTTTAAAGGCTATAAAAACTGCAAGAGGGGTCAGCATCGTACAAAGCAGTTAAAACTGCTGCCTGTGATGCCAGATTCCCACATGGTGCTGATTCACATCCCGACTGCAACACTTCAGCTACCACCTTCATGGGACACAACAAAGAACCTCCTGGCTTCAGCCTTTAGCCTGGCCTAGCCCTGACCGTTGTGGCCACTGGGGAGTGAACCAGTGGATGGAAGGTTTCTTTTTCTCTCTGTCTCTCTCTGCTTCTCTTTCTGTAACCTTGCCTTTCAAATAATTAAATAGATCATTAAGAAAGGAAATTAGGTATAGAAAAAAAATACCTTATTATACTAGGAGTCAGAAACGACAAGGCTAAAGATGACACTATTCTTGGTGAAAAGTATCCCTCAAAGTTCAAGAACAAGATAAAGATACGCACTCTCACATCTGCTGAATCTAACACTTAGATTCACATCAAAGCAATTGGATAACAAAGTAAAAACTTGCAAATAAAAGGGCTAATTTTCTGCTTACTGATAATATGATCTTAAACATATGAAAAATAAAAGGATCATTTACCACAACTTTTATTCACAAAACACAAGCACATTTCAAGATATACAAATCAATAAGTGTGACATGGGCTGGTGCTATGGCACAGCAGGTTATAGCCCTGGCCTGAAGTGTCGGCATCCCATATGGGTGTGAGTTCTAGTCCCGGCTGCTCCTCTTCTGATCCAGCTCTCTGCTATGGCCTGAGATACCAGTGGAAGATGGCCCAAGTCTGTGGGGAATCCCACAGGAGTCTCAAAACAAGTCACAGATCACCGCTGCCTGGAAAGGAGGTGAACTGTGGAAACTCCACAGTAAAAAGTAAAAAGTTACCACTAGCCACACAAGAAAAGTGGAGTTGTTCATAATAAGTCAGGAGCTGAGGCAATACCTAACGGCTGTTAGGGAGACGCTCCTAATCATACCAAGCAGACATCTCTGGTCAGTCAGGTAACAGTGAGCTACAGGCAATACCCTCCTACCCACGCAGACTGCACTGTTCAAACATAAGCAAGGAGGAAACAGCATTGATTGGACAACAAGTCAGAGGATGGCAAGCTGGAGGACTGCCAGAAAATGGGGATAAAAAGGGGAGCCCTTGCACTGCTCTCCATCCTTTCAAGGACCATGGCCTGGTGCGTGTAAACCACCGAGAGCAGAAGAAAGAAGAGCGGAGCGGAGCAGAGCGGAGCTGTCACTGATCTGTCACTGACAAGTTCCTGACCCGTTCCTGACCTGTCCCAGCCATAGCTTCCTGAGCTGTACCCGTTCCTGAGCCATTCCAGCCACAGCTTCCTGAGTGGCCTTAGCCACATGAGCTGCCCTGTTCCTGTCTAATAAAAGTTGCTGTAACACTTTCGGCTTTGCCACCAAACCAAGGGCCTGGTGTGTGTGAGCCTCTGGATCTCCTCACATCCGCAGCTGATGAGGCAGCCCACTACTGTGCATGGAGCAGGTAGCAGCACATGCCGACCTGCAGAGCTGTCCTTGAGCTGTAGCCCCACTGTCTGTGTGAGTGTGTGTGTGTGCACATGGCCCAGTGCATGCGAACCTCTGGATCTCCTTGCACTAGGAGCCAAAGAGCCAGCCCGCTAGCTTTCTAGCTACGCGGTACAAGGCGACAATGGGATCAAGAGGCCAGCGGAGCTGCTGTGTTGTCACCATGCTGCCCTGCCTGACCAGTGAAGCTGCCACCTCACCACCTCACTGCCTTGCCACTGTGCACTAGTAGCAGGGCTGTCACTGTGCTACCCGAGTCATCACCTCACCTCACCACCTCACCATCTCATCACCTACCCATCGCCTCACACTTGCCCATTTGGCTGAGGACTCCAGGCCTGCTGCCTGGAAGTGACTGATCCAAGGTCCATCCCTGCTGGGATGTTGAACCCTGGACACTGCACACTCCCCACAGGAGAAACACATTCGTGACAGTGATGCAAGCCTAGGTACGTAGCAAACCAATGTCATGTATTGAATCTTTTGCTGTGCTTGTGTTGTTCATTGTGATAGTACTTGAGATTACTTTAATAGTGTTTGTTGTTGATAGAATCATAAAGGGAAAAAATGATCCAACATGGGATGCGGGATACACAGCAGACACATAGAATGGCAGATGTCCTAAATAGCACTCTGGCCTCAGAATTGGCCCTTAAGGCATTCAGATCTGGCTCAAGAGTCCATGAGAGTATTGTAGGCATGGAAAGCCAAGACACTCTGGGGAAAAAAAAAAAAAAGACCTAAATGAAAGATCTCTGCGAGTGAGATCCCAGTGGAAAGAACGGGGCCATCAAAGAAGGAGGTACCTTTCTCTGAAGGGAGGAGAGAACTTCCACTTTGACTATGACCCTATCAGAATAAGATCAAAGCCAGTGAACCCTAAAGGCTTCCATAGCCTCTACAACTCATGACTAGAGCCTAGGGAGATTACTGACATCATAAACATGAGTGTCAAATTGTTAAATCAACAACAGGAGTCACTGTGTACTTACACCCCATGTGGGATCTGTCCTTAATGTGTTGTCCAATGTGAAGTGAAACTATAACTAGTACTAAAACAGTATTTTTACACTTTGTGTGTTTGTGTGGGTGCAAACTGATGAAATCTTCACTTAGCATATACTGAATTGATCTTCTGTATATAAAGATCATTGAAAATGAAAAAAAAAAAAAAACCCTGGCGTTAAATTGAAAATTGCATACAAAATTAATCAATTTTTTAAAAATATCATGTAGGATCTCTGTCTTTAATGTGATGTACACTGTTATTTAATGCTGTAACTAGTACTCCAACAGTATTTTTTCACTTTGTGTTGCTATGTGGGGGCAAACTGTTGAAATCTTTACTTAATATATACTAAACTGATCTTCTGTATATAAAGAGAATTGAAAATGAAAAAAAAATAGTTTTTGTTGTGACTTGTGGTATAAGAATATTGATTTTCTGGCCAATAAGTGATATTGTTAAGTTAGGTATATATTAAGATAAGTAGTTATGTTAAGCTAAGTAATTCAGCAAGTATGTTAAGTCAGCTATAAGTTATACTAAGTGATATTAATGATATTACTGATAGTGATATTAGTGATATTGATAAGTGTGTTAAGTAGTTATGTTAAGTTAAGTGATCAGGCCAAGTAGTTATGTTAAATAGTTATATTAAGAATGTTAAATGGAAAAATCGATAAGCACATTAATATAGATGAGTATATTGATCCTAATAACTTAGCAGTGGAATAATGTAATAAACCCCTGGTGTGTTCCTAGTGTGTAAATAATAAAAATCATTCATAGGAAAGCAAATCTTGTGTCTGTGTGTTCCTTTCTTCCCCGTTAAATGACAAGTCATATGTTGCACTTGCTACTGTCAAGCTACGTGACAATATGCACTTGTGACAAAGTCCTTGGGCCCCCAAACCTGCATGGGAGACCCAGAAGAGGCTCCTGGTTCCTGGCTTCAGATCTACGCAGCTCTGGCCATTGTGGCTATCTGGAGAGTGAACCAGTGAATGGAAGACCTCTTTCTCTATATCTACCTCTCTCTGTAACTCTTTCAAATAAATAAAATAAATCTTTTTTAAAAAGTGTGATGACACATGAATGTATTACAATGACATATGAACTGCATATAGCAAAGTGTTAAAAATTATTAAATCTTGGGGCCAGTTGCCAACTGCAGTGACAGCATTCCTATAGGGCCTGCTGCATCACTTCTGACACAGCTCTCTACTATGGCCTGGGAAAGCAGCAAAAGATGGCCCAACCTCTTGGGCCCCTGCACCTATGTGGGACACCTAGAAGAAGGTTCTGGCTCCTAGCCTCAAATCAGTCCAGCAATGGTCATTATGGCCATTTAGGGGATGAACCAGTGGATGGACAGTCCCTCTCTATTTTTCTCTCTGTCTCTGTCTCTTTGTAAATCTGCTTTTCAAATAAATAAATATTTTTAAAAATTAATTGAAAATAAATTTTTAAATGGAAAAAAAACATGTGATAATGCCAGTTGATGCAAAAATAGCATTTGGTGAAATTCCTGTTTTCATGATAAAAAAAAAAAAACTGTCAAGAGATTAAGTGTACAAGAAATGTATCTCAGGGGCCAGCGCTGTGGCGCAGCAGGTTAACACCATGCCCTGAAGCACTCGCATCTCATATGGGTGTTGGTTCAAGACCCAGCTGCTCCACTTTCTATCCAGCTCTCTGCTATGGCCTGGGAAAGCAGTAGAAGATGGCCCAAGTCCTTAGGCCCTTGCACCCATGTGGGAGACTTAGAAAAAGCTCCTGGCTGCTGGCTTTGGATCGGCACAGCTCAGGCCATTGCGGCCATCTGGGGAGTGAATCATTGGATGGAAGACCTCTCCCTCCCTCCCTACTTCTCTCCCTCTCTCTCTCTCTCTCTCTCTCTCTCTCTCTCTCTCTGCCTCTCCTCTCTCTGTGTAACTCTGTCTTTCAAATACTAAATAAATATTTTAAAAAAAGAAATGTATCTCAATAAAATAAAGGCCATAAATGACAAGCTCAGCGCTAACACCACAGTCAACAGTGAAAATCTGAAAACTTTTCCTCTCAGGCAGACATCGTGGAATACTGGGTAAAGTCACCATCTAATGCCAACCTCTCATATGGCATTGGTTTGTGTCCCAAATGCTCCACTTCTGATGAAACTCCCTTTTAATAACCAGGAAAAGTCAGCAGAAGATTCTCCAAATGCTTGGGCCCCTGTAACCCATGTGAGACCCCAAAGAAGCTCCTGTCTTTGGGCTGGCCCAAGGCTGGCCATTGCAGCCATCAGGAAAGTGAATGAACCAGAGCATGGAAGATTTCTCTCTGTCTCTCCTGACTCCTTGAAAATATAAACATTCCCAGGGCCAGCACTTGGTGCAATGGATTAAAGCCCTGGCCTGAAGTGTTGGCATCCCATATGGGTGCTGGTTCTAGTCCAGCTGCTTCTCTTCTTATCCAGCTCTCTGCTGTGGCCTGGGAAAGCAGTAGAAGATGGCCCAAGTCCTTGGGCCCCTGCACCCATGTGGAAGGCCCAGAGGAAGCTCCTGGCTCCTGGCCTCTGATGGCACAGCTCCAGCTGTTGCAGCCACCTGGGGAGTGAACCAGCAGATGGAAGACCCCTCTATCTCTCTGCCTCTCCTCTTTCTGTGTAGCTCAAACTTTGAAATAAATAAATAAATAAATCTTTAAAAAAAGAAAAGAAAAAACATTTCCTGTAACAACAAAAAATACAAGGATGTCTACTCTCATCACCTCAATTGTGTATAGGACTGAAACACCTAGTGGGAGCAATTAGTGACAAAAAGAAATAAAACTGGAACTTAGCTATTTAGAAACCCTAATGATTGCATGAGAGGCTATTCATTGTCCTGAATTGTGCAGCATGTCAAGCCATTGTTTGTGTTGCCAGCATCCCATATCAGAGCACCAGCTCTAATCCCAGCTACTTTGCTTCTGATCCAGTTTCTTGCTAATATGCCTGGGAAAGCAGCAGAGGATGGTCCAAGCCTTATGTGCCTGTTACCCAGTGTAAGAGACAATGATGTATTTTCTGGCTGCTGGCTTCAGCCTGCCAAAGATCTGGCTGTTGTAGACATTTAAGAAATAAACTCACATTCTTAACTCTCTCCCCATCTGTCTCTGCCTATCTCACAGTCTCCTGCTTTTAAGACAAATAGGGACCAGCACTGTGGCAGAGGAGGTTAAGTGGCCTCCTGTAATGACAGCATCTCATATGGATACCAATGTGGGCTCCATCTGCTCAACTTCCATTCCAGTTCTCAGGTAATGCACCTGGGTCCAAGGTCCAAGTGTCTGGGCCCCTGCAACCTCATGGGAGACTTGGAAGAAGCTCCTGGCTCCTGGTTTTGGCCTGTCCCAGCCCTGGTTATTGCAGAAGTGAACCAGCAGATGGAAAAACCGATTCATTCTCTCTCTCTCTCTCTCTCTCCCCCCTCTCTCTGTAACTGCCTTTCAAGTAAATAAATGTTATAGCAAGCAAACAACATAGCAAATAAATATCTTTCAAGATTTATTTCATTTATTTGAAAGGCAGAGTTACAGGGAGATAGAGAGAGAGATCTTAGATTCTGGTTCACTGCCCAAATGTCTACAGTGGCATGGCTGGGGAGCCAGTGGAGTTCAATTCCATGATATATGTATGAAAGACTGCGTGGGCACTGGTATAGGATGTTGAGATTGGGAAAAAATATCGACAAGAATATGATGAAAAGATGTGAGCCTGAAATTGGACACATTGTGTTTGAAGTTTCTGTTGTTAATTATGTCAGGATCAACAAAGGACAACTAGAAATAGGAGGTAGAGCTCAGGGTAGAGATTAAGTAGCAGAATATCTGTGATCAGAGTGAATGAAATATCATAAAGAACAGGATAACATAATGTGAAAAGGAATGTGAACAGGATCTGAGGAAACTCTAAACCTACTGGTAGAGAAGGACATAATACAAAAAAGACAGGAGAGAAGAAATTTTAATGTTTATTCCAGGGATAATGAAAATCTCAATATTAAAAAATCTGGGGCCAGCTATGTGGCATAGTGGGTAAAGCCACGGCCTGCAGTGCCAGCATCCCCTGTGGGTGCTGGTTCAAGTCCTGACTGCTCCACTTCCAATAGAGCTCTCTGATGTGGACTGGGAAAGCAGTGGAAGATGGTCAAGTCTTTGGGGCCCAGCACCCACATGGGACAGCTGGAAAATTTCCTAGCCCCTGAGTTCAGATTGATCCAGGCCTTGCCCTTGAGGTCATTTGGGGACTGAACCAGTGGATGGAAGACTTCTCTTCCCTCTGCCTCTGCCTCTCTGTAACTCTTGTCTTTCAAATAAATAAATTTTTTTAAAAAAATTTTATTGAGTATATATGGTTTCAAGATTTACAGCACCAAAAATAACTTACATCTCAATTCTATTTCCCAAACATTTGTGAAGTACCCCTGTCATATTTCATGATATTCAGAGGTTTACTGAAACAAATTTCATGATCATCAACAAAGGCATTGAGAAAATACATTTTAATATATTTCTTTTGTAAAAAAATATTTATTTAATTGAAAGTCAGGGTGAGAGAGAGGAAGTGAGACACAGAGAGAGATCTTCCATCTGCTAGCTCACTCCCAAAACACTTGCAAAAGCCAGGGCTGGAACCAACTGAAGCCAGGAGTCAGGAGGCTCTGCTGAGTTTCCCACATGGCTACATGGGCCCAGGGAGTTGGACAATCTTCCATTGCTTTCCCAGGTGTATTAGGAGAGCTGGATCAGAAGTGGAGCAGCCAGACTCAATCTGGTACCCATAGTGGATTCAGGCTATAGCTTAACCTTTAAATCTTGAAAAAAATTATTATTTGCACACAGTTTATATCTGCAAGACTCAAAGAATTCCCATGAAAACTCCTATTTGGGTGGTTCAATAAAATAAAATAATATTGGAGCCAACACTGTGGTATAGAAGGTTAACCCACTGCCAGCAACACTGGAATCCCATATAGGTGCCAGTTCACAGCCTCTCTGCACCACTTCCAATCCAGGTCCCTGCTGAGGTATCTCAGAAAGCAGAAGATGAGCCAAGGGCATGGTCCCCTGCATGCATATAGGAGATGTGGAAGATGCTTCCAGAACCCTGGCTTCAGACTGTCATAGCAGCAGTCATTGCAGCCATTTGTGTAATGAATCAGCAGATAGAATCTCTCGCCTCTTTCTGTAACTCTTCCTTTCAAATTAATAAATAAATCATTGAAAAAAGATGAAACATGACCACTGCTGGACAAGTAACAGGAGTCAGAGAGTCTTCTTATTTTATATATTATTGTTTAAGGTTGCCTCCTCCAGTTCTTATAAAAAGTACAAGCAATCTTTGGGAATCAAGAGCAATCTGTCATCACTCAAGTAACTGATAACTGAAGGTTATGGCAATGACAACACTGTTAAATATGTGAACGGGTTAAACAGATCCCAAGTAAATGCTTCCAAATGCTCAAAATTGGCCAAAGGAAAGGAGAATGAAATATACATAAAACATGGTTTTCAAAAATCATAAAAGGCAAGATTAAAACATCATGTCTCAAAAAGTTGACCCCATCTAAAATTATGCAAACATATATCTAAGTCTTTTTTATTTTGTCAGAAGCAACGTTACTGACAAAAAAGTATGCAGGGTTTAAGCTGTAGAGAGGCCAAGAGTGACACAGAGGAAACACAACACCTAAGCAGTCTAACCCTGAGAGTCCTTGCCAATGGGTACAGTGGGATTGCAGAGGAAGGACGCTGCCGAGGGCAGAGACATGTGCAGCAAGGCTGCATAATCAAGGCCTCCGTGAAGAGTGTCTCGTGTGAACTCAGAGGTCTCTCCCTACTTCTGCCCCCAAAATGGGCAGATTGCTATGATTCCCCTCATGCTCTAAGCCTCTACATGGGGTACACAGAAAGCACATAACTTATTTCTCTGTGAAAGGGTCTAGGGGCCAAGGGTAGCTACCCCTGGGGAGAACAAGGGGGCCTGGCATTATTCAAGATTCTGGATTTGAGTGCAACATGGAACATTATGACTATTGAATTACACCATAAAATATGAGTATCATTTGGATTACCACGAGAAAAAAGGAAAGTTGGGAAGCCTATGAATGTCCAAAGAAAGCAAAAAAGACAGGTCTGAAGGTTAAGTTCTACCAAAATCAGTGCCACGCTGAGAAATACAGATGAAAAAGATTATCAGGGTCGGTGCTGTGGCGTAGTGGGTAAAGTGGCTGCCTGCAGTGCTAGCATCCCATATGGGCACTGGTTTGGTGAGTCTTGGATGCTCCACTTCCAGTCCAGCTCTTTGCTATGGCCTGGGAAAGCAGTAGAAGATGGCCCAAGTCCTTGGGCCCCTGCACCCACATCGGAGACCTGGAAGAAGCTCCTGGTCCCTGGCTTCAGATCAGTGCAGCTCTGGCTGTTGCGGCCAACTGGGGAGTGAACCATCAGATGGAAGACTCTCTCTCTCTCTCTCTCTCTCTCTCTCTCTCTCTCTCTCTGCCTCTCCTGTGTAACTCTGACTTTCAAATAAATAATAAATAAATCATTTTTTAAAAGGAACTTATGGGATATGTACTCCATGGAATACTGACAGAGGTTAAAAAATCATTTAATTTGCAACAAAATGGATAAAACTGCAAAACATCATACTTAGTGAAATAAGCCAGTCCAAAAAGGACAAATAGCATATGTTCTCCCTGATCTGTGATAACTAATAGAGCACCTAAGGTAATCTATAAAAATGAAATTTACACTTTGAGAAGCAATGACTGAACAGCCCTTCTCTCAACTATTGAGGAAGAGTTTTTTTTTTTTTCATATTATTTGCTGAAATCTTTAATTAGTATAGTTAATCATATGTATAAAGTTATTTGCAAATAGATCTCAGTGAAAAATAAGAATGCAAATAGGAGGAGAAAGAAAGAGTGTAGGAGTGTGGGTGGGAGGGTGGGTATGGTTGGAAGAATCACTATGTTCTTAAAGTTTTAATTATGAAATGCATGAAGTTTGTATTCCTTAACTAAAAGGTTTCTGGGGAAAAAAAGATAGAAGAGCATTCCAGGAAAATTTTCATTTTGATGATTTGGGTCAAGGCTACTTGGTATCAATATTTAAAAAGAAAATAAATTATGTGTTTTTCATCTTATTTATGTTTAATGATTAACTGATTTGTTTTGAAAGACATAGTTTTGGAGAGAGGAGAAGACAGAGAAAGATCTTCCAGCTGTTGCTCCACTCCCCAAATAGCTGTAACAGCCGGAGCTGGGCCACACTGAAACCAGGAGCCAGAAGCTTCATCTGGGTCTCAAACATGGGTGGCAGGTGTCGAAGCACTTGGACCATCTTCTGTTGCTTTCACAGGGGCCCTATCTAAAATACAGAGTTACACAGAGAAAGGAGAGGCAGAGAGAAAGAGAGAGAGGTCTTCCATCCACTGGTTCACTCCCCAGTTGGCTGCAATGGCTGGAGCTGTGCCAATCCAAAGCCAGAAGACAGCAGCTTCTTCCGGGTCTCCCACATAGGCACAGGGGCCATAGGACGTGGGTGATCTTCTACTTTCTCAGGCCATAGCAGAGAGCTGGATTAGAAGTGGGCAGCCAGGACTCCAACTGATGCCCATATGGGATTCCAGCACTGCAGGTGGTGACTTTACCCACCACACCACAACACTGCTCCCGTGAGTGTTCTTTTGAGTCCACAGCTCATGGCTCAAAAACTTGGTTTCCTGCCATCTGCATGGGATACCCACATGGCATTCCTACCTCCCTCACTGTTGTGGGCTTTTGTAGAGTTATCCAGCAGAAGGAGGGTCTTTCTCTGCCTTTCAAATGAATAAATTAGTAAAACAGTATTGATATGTGATATGGAACCATGGGTTGCTACCACCACTGGTTAAAACCCTGTTGCTCCAATTCTGATCCAGCTCCCTATTAATACACCTGGGAAAATATCTGAAGGCAGTCCAATTACTTACACTCTTTCTATGCACTTGGATGGAGTTCCTTGCACTTGAACCTGAGATGCCAGCATTGTGAGCAGCTGCTTAATCTGCACCAAATGCTGGCCCCTGTTTTTGATTCTTAAAGGAAGGACACAGTAATGTCTAGCTGAAGAGAGATATGTACCAGACTTGAGTTTTACTATGGACAGATGACCGACACTGTAGACTTAGCTGAGTTTATGCCCAAGGGGTAGGACTCATTTAAGTTTCTTTTTTAAAGATGTATTTTATTTGCTTGAAAAACAGAGTTACAGAGAGAGGTAGAGCCAGAACCACAGCCAGAGCCAGAATGAGAGCGAGAGTGAGAGCGAGAAGATGTCTTCCATTCCACTTGTTCTCTCCCCAATGACCGCAATGCCCAGAGCTGAACTGATCCAATCCAGGAGCCAGGAGCCAGGAGCTTCTTCCATTTGTCCCATATGGGTGCAGGGGCCCAAGGACTTGGATCATCTTACACTGCTTTCCCAGGCCATAGCAGAGAGCTGGATCAGAAGAGGAGTAGCCAAGACTCGAACTGGTGCCCATAATGGATGCCGGTGCTGCAGGCTAGGGCTTTAACCTGTTGTATCATAGCACTGACCCCTATTTAGGTCTTTTAACAAATGCTAGTGTTAGCTTGACTTGTAAATAGAGACAATTAATAAACTGCACAATAATCTTGGTAAATAATAGAGATATCTTTTGTTTATTTAGAAGGAGACTTTTAAAAGTAATTTTATAAAGAATATAAGGAGGGGCTATCATTTAAGCCACCATTTGGGAGAATAAAATCCTATATGGGTGCCAGTTCAAGTTCTGGCTGCTATACTTCTGATCCAGCCCGCTTATAATGGCCTGGGGAAACATCAGAGAATTGTCCAAGTGCTTGGGCTCCTTCATCCATGTGGCAGGCCTGGAAGAAGCTCCTGGTTTGACCTAACCCAACCCCTGCCTTTGTAGCCATTTGGGGAATGAACCAGATGATGGAAGATCTCTCTGTCTTTCCCTCTTCTCTGTAACTTTGACTTTCAAATAAACAAAAAAGTCTTTTATAAAAAGACTATGAATAAAAATAGACTCTTTAGAAATAGCTGATTTTAGGAGCTCATCAATGTGGCTGAGGAGGTTATGTCCTATCTGCAATGCTGGCATCCTTTATCAGCACCTGCTCAAGTCCTGGATGCTCTACATCCCATCCAGCTCACAGCCAATGGCCTGGGAAAGCAGCTGAAATGACCCACATGATTGGGTCCCTGCCATCTACGTGGAAGACCAGGATGAAGCTTTTTCTCCTGGCTTTGGTTTTACCCAGCTCTGGCCATTGCAGCCATCTGGGGAGTGAAGCAGCAGATGGAAAGTCTCTGACTCTGTTTCTCCATCCTTACAAATCTGCCTTTCAAATGAGTACAATATGTCTTTAAAAAGAGGAAAAAAAAGTGATTTCATCCAATGTTAAAATGAATTATTTAGGCTGGCATCACGGCTCAATAGGCTAATTCTCCACCTGCGGCGCCGGCACACCGGGTTCTAGTCCTGATCAAGGCACCGGATTCTGTCCCAGTTGCCCCTCTTCCAGGCCAGCTCTCTGCTGTGGCCGGGAGTGCAGTGGAGGATGGCCCAAGAGCTTGGGCCCTGCACCCCATGGGAGACCAGGAGAAGCACCTGGCTCCTGGCTTTGGATCAGCGTGATGCGCCGGCTGTGGCGGCCATTGGAGGGTGAACCACTGGCAAAAAGGAAGCCCTTTCTCTGTCTCTCTCTCTCTCTCACTATCCACTCTGCCTGTCAAAAAAAAAAATAATTCTTTAATGTTTCTTCAAAGCTCCTTTATTCTTCTGTATTGTAAGAAATAGCTGAAAATATTTAAACCCATTTTGATAGAGATTTTTAGAATTTATTTGAAAGAATTATAGAGATAGCTATAGAGATAGAGTATAGAGAAATATATATATATATATATATATATATAGAGAGAGAGAGAGAGAGAGAGAGAGAGAGAGATTGGTTCCATTTGTTGGTTCACATCCCAAATGGCCACAATGGCCAGGGCTGGGTTAATACATACCCAGAAGCCAGGTGCTCCTTCTGGGTTGCCCACATAGGTGCAAAACCCCAAATACTTGGACCATCTGGGATTTGAACCGGTGACCATATGGATGCCAGCACCATAGTTGCTGGCTTTACCCACTATTTTCACAGTGCTGGGCCTAATTTTATTTTTTAAATAATAAAAAAAAAAACAAGTTTAGGCCGGCGCCGCGGCTCACTAGGCTAATCCTCCGCCTTGCGGCGCCGGCACACCGGGTTCTAGTCCCGGTCGGGGCACCGATCCTGTCCCGGTTGCCCCTCTTCCAGGCCAGCTCTCTGCTGTGGCCAGGGAGTGCAGTGGAGGATGGCCCAAGTGCTTGGGCCCTGCACCCCATGGGAGACCAGGAGAAGCACCTGGCTCCTGCCATCGGATCAGCGCAGTGCGCCGGCCGCAGCGCGCCTACCGCGGCGGCCATTGGAGGGTGAACCAACGGCAAAAGGAAGACCTTTCTCTCTGTCTCTCTCTCTCACTGTCCACTCTGCCTGTCAAAAAAAAAAAAAAATACAAAAAAAAAAAAACAAGTTTAATATTTTACTTAAAATCAAATAGATTAAAAATAGGCACATTTGTTTTGGAACCTCTAAAATTTTCAATCATTATACCAAATTAAAAGTCTTAGTACATCACCTTGAACAGATATGGAGGTCCAGGTGGGTAGATTTTTCTCTTCTGTGGAATTAACATACATACATTCTATAATCCTAATGATTATTAGTTCTGTAACAATGCTTTATATAAAAGCACATAAAATTTCATGGTTATAAAATTAAATGATACTGCATATTGTCCATGAACCTTCTGAAATAACTTATAAAATAAAGGGGCTGGCACTGTTGCATAGTGAGTAAAGCCACCACCTGCAGTGCCAGCACCCTATATGGGCACTGGTTTGATACATGCTGCTCCACTTCTTACCCAGCTCCCTGATATAGCCTGGGAAAGCTGAAGATGGCCCAGGTCCTTGGGCCCCTGTACCCTTGGGGAAACCCAGAGGAAGCTCATGGCTCCTGGCTTCAGATCAGCTCAGCTCTGGCCATTGCAGACATTTGAGGAGTGAAGCAGCCGATGGAAGACCTCTTTCTCTCTCTCTCTCTCTGCCTCTCCTTCTCTCTCTGTGTAACTCTTTCAAATTAAAAATACATCTTGAAAGGAACAAAGGAAGGAAGGAAGGAAGGAAGGAAGGAAGGAAGGAAGGAAACAGAAGAATCTGAAATGAATGAATGAATGAAAGGGAGGAAGGAAGGAAGAAAGAAAGAAAACAGAAGGGGTAACAAGAACCTGAAATGACTGAGGCTTATGTCCTTGTTCCATCAGTCCTGACCCTGAGTATAGATAAGGACATGGGGTGCCAGTTTCTTTCTGGCTACTTCTTGCTGATATGCACCATTGACATGGGGTGGGTATCTATACTCTGGATTGGATTGATTGAAGAGCAGTCTTGGGTTTTTCCTGCATAATTGCTGGGGATATAGTAGTCATGTGCTCCTGTAAAGATTTTGAAATATGTTAATTGTACATGGTAATAATGGAAGCATTATGATTATGAGGATAAAAGGAGAAATTAGAAACATTGCCCATGGTGGGAAAGATGGCCAAAATGAGGAGAACAGAGGGATATAGGAGAGCAAAAGAGTCTTGCCCAGTTAATGTGAAGACAGATGTACGCCTGAGTGCTCCTGTTTTGTTTAGTGTGTATGTGCAGTCAAGGAGCTGTGGGGTAGTTAGGCTGGCCTGCTTCTAGTCCTGGGGCCCCTCATTTCCTCCCTCTGTGTATGGAACCCTGGCTGCTGTCAGGGGTTAAGGTGAAGACTGTTCTGCTTTCTTCCAGCTGAGCAGGGGTGAAGCAGGGACCTGTATCAAGACAGCGTTCCAGCAGAAGCTGGCCTCTCAAGGGGGTTGCAGTGCCAGCTCACAGAAACTGTCTCCATTCAAGGTTTCCTGTGCATGACCATCTAGAATTTCTCTGCTTAAGTCTGGAGAAAACGAATCTAACAAGCAAATTAGATACACAGAGACCACAACAGTCAGTATTAGAGTATCTAAGAAAGGTGCTGTCCAAACCAAGAGGGAGTTTTTCCATTGAGAGATAAAAGGAAACTGACAAGAAGGGCTTGATCATTATCAGGTTGATGTTAAGGCCTGGCCAGGCATAAGTGAGGCCCAGACCTATCTATATCTATCTCTTCACATGGGGTACTGGAAGTGACATCATAAATGAGGTGGGAACCTCCTTAGGGAAGACACCCTGTTGACTTCCATTACCCAGCTGGCCTGGGAGGAGAGCTGGCCTGAACAGATTAGTTTTAATAGGTGGCATCTCTAAAAGAAATTTAAAGCTCTGCCTGCAATGTTACTGATCCTAGGTCATCCCTTCAACCATGCTGGTTACTTTGGAAGTTGGGAAGAGTGAAGGGCTTTTTCAGTTTAGGGAGGGCCAACAGGGTCTGCAGCTCTGACCCTGGAGTCCTTCAACCTCCAGGGCAGTTCCATTTCCAGTAGTGTTGCTCTTGGTAGAGTTGTCAGGCCCCTTCAGGAGCCATCTTCTAGCATGACTGCTGCTTGCCCAATGCCCAGACTGCTCATATTGCCAATCAGTGCCATTTGAGGTAGACCGGCTTTGTTGGGTCTCCTTGGTGGAAGATTCCTATGTAAGGTAGCCAGTAATTGGCCTGCCATCTATCCTTACATTGATCCTGCTGCCTAAATAACTCTTCTTCCTCCTAGTCTCTGTTAAAGTGGACTACAGAGGCAGCCTTTGGGAAGGTCAGCCAAGGGGGTGCTCAATCCCATCCCTAATCCTTGGTGGCCAGAGCTAGAAATCTCTGGTCACAGGCATGTTATCACAGTGTTTTCCAGGGCTGGTACTGTGGCACAGCAGGTTAAAGCCCCAGCGTGCAATGCTGGCTCACCATATGGATGCCAGTTCAAGTCCCAGATGCTTCACTTTTGATCCAGCTCCGTGCTAATGCACCTGGGAAAGCAGCAGAGGATGGCACAATTCCTTGGGCCCCTGGATCCATGTGGGAGAACTAGGAAGAAGCTCCTGGCTCCTGGCTTTGGAATGGTTCTGCTCATGTGGCCATTTGCAGAGTGAACCAGCAGATGGGAGACTTCTCTTTCTCTTTGTAATTATTTCAGATAAATAAAATAAGAATAAACCTTTAGAATAAATAAAAATAACAAAAGAAAGATAAGATTATGCCCATAAGGAAAGGTATGTCCCTCTAGGTAAGATCAAACATCAAGACCATCTTATCTAAACTGTCATGCATTATGAAGTAATTATTAAGATCCTCTCTCCCTTGTGGGAGACCAGGAGAAGCACCTGGCTCCTGCCATCGGATCAGCGCAGTGGGCCGGCCGCAGCGCACCAGCCGCAGCAGCCATTGGAGGGTGACCCAATGGCAAAGGAAGAACTTTCTCTCTGTCTCTGTCTCTCACTGTCCACCCTGCCTGTCAAAAAATAATAAAAATAAAAAATTAAAAAATTAAAAACATCAATTCTTTCAAATAAATAAAATTTTTTAAAAGGGAAAATAAATAAATAAATAATCCTTTCACAGCTCAGAAGTGCCCAGCTGCCAATCTCCTGAGTATAAGCTCCCAGAAAATGACAAACGCCCTAAGACTAGAGGTGGGCAAGCACTATCTTGACACTTTCAAAACCATGTGAGGAGAAAAAGCCCCACCCCACTAGAACCCATTTGTCCAGGGTACAGCAGAAGCCTCAGAGGCTGGCCTCACTGCACATTTGCCAACAGGCTAGGCAGGGCGCAGAAGGCATGAAGATATTTGTGGCCTCATGGTGCTGGCTCTAGCTGTTGACACACAAAGAATGGGTGATAGCAGGAGCTTGAGCTAGCCCTGCCTCTGCCTGGCCAGCACTTCAGTACACATGGACCAAATCTGCATCTGGAGTGCCTGCTGAGGCCAGGGGATACACAGGGACCTACAGTCAGAGGAAGTCTGAGGCACTAGCTTCAACATTGGAGAGTTGCCATAGCAACAACACTTTCAGGGGTTGATGTGACAGGGACAGCCCTGGGAAGGTGAGCTGGTCTCCTGACCCCATGTCTTTCCCTTTATGCTCCTCTGACCTACAATGTGGGAGGGGGGTGATAGTGTGAAGCTGCCAGATGAGATTCTGGTTAATGTAGGTAGGTTGTTGGTCCTAGCGCCAACAGTATCTGCAATGTTGGATGCTGGCCAATGTGGTCACCCTAGTGCATGATCTGAATGAGGGTCTGACGGGGGAGAGTGGGGCATGGGATTTGCAAGGCAGACTGGTGAGCAAGTGAAACAATCTGACATCTTACCTGGGACTACTAGAAAAGAAGAGAGATTAAAAAAAAATTTGTATCTTATTTGAAAGGCAGAGTTAGAGAGAGAGAGAGAGAGAGATAGATTCAATCCACTTGTTCACTCCTCAAATGGCTGCAATGGCTGGAGCTGGGCTGATTCAAAGCCATGAGTTTCTTCTGGGTCTCCCACTTGGTCGCAGGGGCTCAAGCATTTAGAACATCCTTCACAACCTTCCCAGGTATATCAGTAGGGAGCTGGACCACAAGTGAAGCAGCTGAGACTCAAACCAAAGCCCATGGGGATGCCAAAGCTGCAGGTGATGGCTTTACCTGCTGTGCTACAGTGCTGGCTCAAGATTAAGACTTTCAAAAGTCCTTATATATGACCTAAGTTACAGAGAGGCAGAGGCAGTGAGCGAGGTCTTCCATCTGCTGGCTCACTCCCAGATGAATGGCCAGAGCTGTGCCAATCTGAAACCAGGAGCCAGGAGATTCTTTTGAGTCACCCACACACGTGCAGGGGCCCAAGGATTTGGACCATCTTCTGCTGCTTTCCCAGGCCACAGCAGAGAGCTGGATCTGAAGCAGAGCAGCTGGGACTCGAACCAGCACCCAATATGGGATGCTGGCATGGCAGGCAGTAGCTTTACCTGCTAAGCCACAGTGCCAGACCCAAATGTTCTTAATTACAGGTTTTTGACTAATTTTGATAAAAATTTCCAGAACTCTGAGGGAAAGAAAAAACTTTTTTAAAAAAAAGCACTAAGGAGCTGGCGCCGCGGCTCACTAGGCTAATCCTCCGCCTTGCGGCGCCGGCACATGGGGTTCTAGTCCTGGTCGGGGCACCGGATTCTGTCCCGGTTGCCCCTCTTCCAGGCCAGCTCTCTGCTGGGGCCAGGGAGTGCAGTGGAAGATGGCCCAAGTGCTTGGGCCCTGCACCCCATGGGAGACCAGGAGAAGCACCTGGCTCCTGCCATCGGATCAGCGCGGTGCGCCGGCCACGGCGGCCATTGGAGGGGTGAACCAACGGCAAAAGGAAGACCTTTCTCTCTGTCTCTCTCTCACTGTCCACTTTGCCTGTCAAAAATTAAAAAAAAAAAAAAAGCACTAAGGGGCTGGCGCTGTGGTACAGTGGGTTAGTGCCATGGCCTGAAGTACCAGCACCCCATATGGGCACTGGTTCTAGTCCCGGCTGCTCCACTTCCAATCCAGCTCTCTGTTGTGGCCTGGGAAAGCAGAAGCAGAAGACGGCCCAAGTCCTTGGGACCCTGCACCCACATGGGAGACCTGTAAGAAGCTCCTGGCTCCTGGCTCCTGATGAGCACAGCTCCAGCCATTACAGCCAATTGGGGAGTGAACTATCAGGTGGAAGACCTCTCTTTCTCTCTCTCTCTCTCTCTCTCTCTCTCTCTCTCTCTCTCTGCCTCTCCTCTCTCTGTGTAACTCTGACTTGCAAATAAATAAATAAATCTTAAAAAAAAAGAACTAAAATTCTAAAGGAGAGTAATCAAAAATTAGTTACATAAGACTGATGCCAGTATCCCATTTGGATATCAGCTCAACTCCTGTCTGTTCATCTGTGGTCCAACTCCCTGCTAATGCACCTGGGAAAGCAGTGGAATATGCTCCAAACCCTGTACCCATGTGGGACACCCAGAAGCTCCTGGCTCCTGGCTTCAGATTGGCACAGCCCTGATCATTGTAACCAATTGGGGAGTGAACTAGCAGTTGGAAGACCTCTCTCTTTATAAATCTGTCTTTCAAATAGAAATCTGTAAAAAAGAAAATATAATTCCCTCTTGGAGAGATTCTGAATCATAGCTCATTATATGTGTTTAATGCAAATAAAAATAGATTACAATGCACTTGCTTTTTAATTGCAACTTTGTTCATTGTTTCTAGATTTGATAATTTTAAGTTTTATGGGGGGCTGGTGTGATGGAATAGTGGGTAAACCATTGCCTGCAGTGCTAGCATCCCATTCAGGCACTGGTCCAAGTCTCAGCAGCTCCACTTCTGATCTAGCTATGGCCTGGGAAAGCAGTGGAAGATGGCCCAAGTGCTTAGAACCCTGTACCCACAGGGGAGAACTGGAAGAAGCTCCAAGGTTTCTGCCTTTGGATTGGCCCATCTCTGGCTGTTACAATTATTTGGGGAGTGAACAGTGGATGGAAGACTTTCTCTCTGCTTTTGCCTCTATGTAACTCTGCTTTTCAAAAAAATAAATCTTTTTTTAAAAAAT